>NC_079151.1:151204083-151224083 GCF_947563725.1 Argiope bruennichi
ATGTATATATATGTATGTATGTGTGTGTATATACATGTATGTATGTGTATATATATATATATATATGTATGCATGTATATATATATGTATGCATGTATATATATATGTATGCATGTATATATATATGTATGTATGTATATATATATGCATGTATATATATATATATGTATATATATATGCATGTATATATATATATATGTATATATATATGCATGTATATATGTATGTGTATATATATATAATATGTATGTATGATTATGTGTTGTTTAAAATATTATGATTTGAATGGAACACTGTGCAATAGTTTTCAATTCTTTTGGATACAGATACTGCCCTTGCTTATTATAAAATTTCACTTCAATCTTAGGAACACAAAAGCATTATATGTAAACAAACATTTTGATGCACTTCACTTACATGAATGCTTTCCCAATGTTAATTTCAGTCTGTTATAAGAAATTTGTAAATTAAAAAAAAATCTTATGCTCTTTTGTAATACTTTTTTAAGCATTGCTAAAAAGTGTAATATTTTTAATCTTTTCATTTTCAATATACAATTGATTATGTAATTCAAATCCTTATTTGTTTATAGAATATCTCTACCCCCACCAAACAAATTTGTTTTAAAAAAATCCTATTATACAATATTTATTTCATGTATATTCAAAAACTACAATATCTGTAATGTATTAATGATTGAATTCAATTTTAACTGAAGTGCTACAGATACTAGCCTCCATTTCTATTCGAGTGGGAATCCTTATTTCTCTGCATATTTTTCTCATGTCCACTGAAATGATCTTTTTTTTAATGTGCTTATATATTAACTGAAACCATATTTGCCTGATGTGTTGCTTAATTATTGCATTTCTGTGTATGTTGCCCATTCACTTATTTTTCTTTCTGTTTATATTCAGCTGTTTCATGTCCAAAGTGACATATTATCGAATGGAGAAAAATCAGTTACAGATACTTGTCTCCATTCTTTTTTAAAAATATCTAATCTTATACTTATAATATCTCTCGTTGCCAATAAATGATTTCATAGTATATACAGAAAATAAGTATTTATAATATTGGATGTTTAATAATTCATTATTCATCAAATATACCTATTTTATTCTCTGGGAACAGATGTCGGTTTTATGAAATGAAACAAAATTCGTTAAAATTGTAACTATCCGCACAAGTTAGATGTAGAAATTCTTTACAAAAATAGGTACAGATACTTGCCTTCCTCATTTTTATACCTTCCTCCTTAGTATAAACCCTTTATAATGTACAATAAATCTTTACTGATACAGATACTGGCTTCCTCACCTTGACAGAAATGTTTTTTTTTTTTTTTTTTTTAAAAATATTCCATACATGTAGTTGCCATGACATTGATTCCGTCAGCGATACATTTGTCTGTTGCAATAATTCAAAATTCATTTACCAAAAAAAAAAAAAAAAAATCAGTTCCAGAAACATTTATTCAATAATGATAAACATTGTAGCTCAATTGAATGATAGCTGACATAACTTGATACGTACAGGCAGTTTATTAGTAAAGAAATGAAAAATTTATATAAAAAAAAAGATTAAATTTCATTCAGCATACAAATGAGTTAATACTTTTTTTTATCCTATTAGAGGAACTCACTTACCTTTTTTACGATATCCTTAACAAAAGAAATGAAATCATTTAATTGTAAATTCAATGAAGGTAACAAATGTTATTGCCGTACAACATTTTTCTTTGTAAACAGTCAGATAAACAATCGTAATTCATTAAAAACGAAAAGTGATAATTATCCGTGTGCACCTCCAAGAATTTTTCCAAACTTCTTTATAATTAAAAAAAAAAAGCAGAATTTTAGTATGTTATATTAATCAGTGATCCGTTAAAACGTTTGTAATGAATCATTTTCGAATAAAATATCTTATTTCTGAGAATTGCCACCGTGCACAGTAATACAAAATTCAAACATAAGATCGTGATACTTTATCCGTTGCAACGTATCAAATGGATTGTACGCATTAAAAAATAATTGTGGAAAATGATATCCTACTTCTGAGAAACGTTTTCGGATAGGATCATAAATCATTCGGATACGAAACGTTACAATTTAAAAACAATTGCCAATACTGAAAAGTGAAAAAGTTTGAATCTGTAGAGGCTGTATTCTAGCGTCCCAGGATACTTTTCCAGTTTTTTGATTGGCAGACGATTTGCAGCTCGATTTTGCTTCAAAAGGAACTGTGACCGTGTCTGTTGAAATTCATTTCTTGAACTTCGATGGCGGTCTTTTAAACGGAATATTATTTGTAATTTTCATTTGTGTATTTTAGAAAGGTGTATATTTTATAACTCATTATTATTTCCTTAAAAATCTGACCTTCATTCTCGTTCCCTGCTGCAGACGATAATTATCACTTCGAACCGAGGATGCAAAAGAGTTTGTTTTTCAACGGAAAGAAATGAAATGGCGTGTAACTTAATCGGTCGTTCTTTTTCAAATTTTCTGTTCCGTAGTTAGTTGCGAAGTATTTATTTTACCAGTTAAAAATAGGAAGTGTCTTTTTATCATATTGTAGTCGTCGAATTCTGTAAGTGTTCTTTTTATTTAGCAATTAGAAAACCAGAAGTGCAGTGCGGGAAAAAAAACAAGAAAAAAAAAAAACGCCAACCGGGTGCTTAATTGCGTCATTTTATTCCTTTTTCTAACGCTTCTTTTGGAATATTTTGTGTTTAACACTGTAGCATGTCAACAACTGTTTCCGACGGACATTTCTTTTGGAAGGAAAGTGATAACTGTTTTAGAATCGAAAGTGAAATGATGAATGTGAGCAATTGAGTTATATGTCAGATTATCCTCCCATTGGTGTTTTGTTATGACGTGTCAAAATTGTTTTCCAAACATAATCTTGAGATGTTGTTACAAAAAACTGTAATAAAATTTATATAGTTATTTCAATTATGCCATTTGATTCAGGAATTTTGGCTCATTCTGATATGTTGAGAAAGCAATAGAATAAAAAAATTGCAAAAGCTACTGCAGTTGGAAAATGGGTAAGTTTTTCTAAAAAATTTTTCAATGGTTTGTTTGCACTTTGTATTAAAATCTTATAATGTCATCAGTTTCTTTTATATCTGCTTTTAGTGTTTACGTTCAGATTTTTCATTATATCTGATTTTGTAATTTTGATTCCAATCACTTCAATAAACCTGTTATGTTTAATTGCGTACCAAGTTTCTCGTTAAGTAATCTCCTTGGTAGTATAGGTAGCCCTTTTTGTGACACATTAAAACTTTACTGTTTCATTTCCAAATTTTCTTCCTTTGTGTTCTTCAATTTGTGGATAAATTCCTATTCATTCTTAAATAGATTCATATTCTGCATTCACTTTGTTTTTTTAGAATTGCAAAACAATTCAGCATTCATAGAGTGGATAAGTTCTTGCTATCTAAATAATTCTGACCAAAAAAATTTTTTCTATTAAATTACTCAAAAGTGAAGTACAGTCCTTTCAGCAAGGCGTGTTATTCGAAATTACAATTTTGTACTGATACTTTTGAAATGAATGACTATTTTTTGTTTTGTTTTGAGAGCGAGTGCTGAAATCCTTTCAAAATGATTGAAATTTCATAAATTTTTGGTGCATAAAAAAATACATTTTCTTTTCAAAACTTTGTGTTTTGACCGTGAAAATAATAACACAAGCAAATAAATTTCCTTTAGTCTATATATATTAGACATCAATTTTTGTTACATGTGTATTTTACACACATTCACTTCGTTATACTTTTGTCTTTCAATTTTAGTTGCATGTCTCCCCCCCTCCCCCATTGCACACTTTCACTATGTTGGTGTGGTGTGGAAGTACGCAGAGTGCAATTTTGGTTCATTTCAATATGTAATTTATGTACGTGGTGTCTTTACAATTCACTAAAGAAGAAGCATAAGTTTCAGTAATGATGCGGACAAATTTGAATTGATGTCTTTTGTTTTCGAGAATTAACTTTGGTATTGTAGTGACCGATTTTAATTGAACATTCTTTTTAGTATTTTCTAAAATAATAACCTATTTCGGTTTCGAGGGAGCCTTTTTCTGATTACAAATTTAAATGTGGTTTTTGTGCATTAAATTCTTACCCCCCCCCCTTTTTTTTTTTTTTTTTTTAAAGTTTCAACTGTTTATTTCTAGTGTTCATTTCATTGTGATGTATTAGTTCGCATCTCTTAATGTTAACTAATTTTTTTGGTTGCATATATTTCTTTTAAATGAAATCAAATTGAAAAATGAACTGCTTGTTTTTGTTTTGTTTTGAGAGCGAATTCTAAAATCATTTCTGATTGCTTGAAACCTCTGATTTTTTTATAAATTTTGAGTGCATGAAAAATACTTCCCCCCTCCCCCCCAATTTGTGTTTTGAATGTGGAAATAATATCACGAGTAATCAACTTTCTTTTAATTATATTTTTGGTTTTCGCTCTTGCTTGCATGCATCTTTTGACCATCCCCCCCCCCAATTACAATTTTGTGCTGATAGTAGTGAAATGAATTCAATTTATTTTGTTTTGTTTTCATGGAAAATGATCAAATCTTTTCTAAATGATTGAAACATCTGGAATTGCATAAAGTTGTGGTGCATAAAAAATTAATTTTGTTTTCAAAATATTGTGTGTGTGTATATATATATAAATATTAGACATTAATTCCAGTTGCATGTGCATTTTACACAAATTCACCCCATTATACTTTTGCCTGTCAATTTCACTTGCATGTATATCTCTCCCCCCCCCCCCTGCACATTTTCACTGTGTTGGTGTGGTGTGGAAGTATGCAGCATACAATTTTGGTTCATTTACATGTGTAATTTATGCACAGTGTGTCTTCACGATTCACTTCAGAAGTATATTATCTAAATATCTCTATTGATTCGAGCAATATTAAATTCACATCTCCTGTTTTCATAAATTAATTTTCATATTACAGTGTCTTAATTTAAGTGAACATTCTTGTTAGTATTTTACAAATTAAGTATGTATTTTGTGCATATCCCCCCCCCCCCCTTTATCTAGTTTTCATTCCATTTCGATTTATCAGTTCACATCTTTTAATATTCAATATCATTTTATGTTGTAATTTCTTTTTAATAAAATTTAAGATGTTTTCATTTTATTGATTTTATTCAATATGTTCATGTGGTGTGGAAGCTGTTATATTTCCATTGAATTTATTTTAATATGCATTTTTCTCATTTGTACTTTTGTGTGTTCATTACGTGACATGCTCAATAAATTACTATTGTCATTAAGAGTCATCCCCCCCCCCCACACACACACAATGATTTTGTTGCTTTTTAATGTTGTACAGTCCTTGCAGTAATATGTATAATTTATAATTACAAATTTCTACTGGTACGTGTGGAATGAATGAATAAGTATTTGATTTGTTTTGAGAGCGAGTGCTGAAATCATTTCTGCCATCTCTTAAATTTTTGGTGAATAAGAAATGAGTCTTCTTTTCCAAATTTGCTGTTTTGACCATGAAAGTTATTTCATGAGAAAACAACTTTTATGAAATCAACTTTGTTAAATTATATATTTGGTTTCAATTTTGCTTGCATGTGTCTTAATTCTCACACACACACACATTCACTGTGTTGGTGTGGTGTTGAAATATGCAGGATACAATTTTGGCTCATTTCCATATGTAATTCATGTGCATGATGTTTTTATTATTTATTAAAAAAACATGTTCCATAAATTTCTGTATTGATTCGGACAATATTGAATTAGCATCGCCAATTTTTATGATTTAATTTTGGTATTGTGGTTACTGATTTTAATCGAACAGTCTTCTTCTAATAAGTAACAAATGTATTTCCGCTATTGGTTTTAGATGGAGCATTTAAATAATTGTTTATTAGAATATTATTTTTGTGCGTAATTCCCCCCCACCACCACCCCCCCCCCCCCAAAAAAAAAAGATGTTTCAGTCTTCTTCCTTTCACTGTTTCTTTTTTTTACATGTTCATTCCTAGTGATAATTTCATTTCGAGTTATTAGTTTAAATCTCTTAATGTTTACTACCATTTTATGTTGTAAAAAAATTTTTATGAAATTAAGGATGGTTTTATTTTATGAACCATTCACTCCATTCATGTGGTGTGAAAGCTGTCAGATGTCCATTCAATTTTTCTCCATATGCATTTTCCTCATTTGTGCTTGTTGTGTGTTTTAAGTGTCGTGCTCAATAAATTTATGCAATCATTCAGAATGTTACCTCCCCCCCCCCCCCTTATATTTTTTTATAGTGTTGTATGCCAGTGTAATTTTTTAATTTATTTTCTAAGAACTAAAGAGATAATTTTGTTTTTACAGTGAACGTTGAAATAGTTTTAAAAAAATGGTCATACAAGATTTCTTTTATTCCATTTAAAAGATGTTATTTTGTTTATTTTTAAAAAGCTGTTCTTCCTGCTGTACTATTAATTTCATGTTCATTAATTGAAGTTTAAATTTTTTTAATGTTATTGCTTTTGGTTTCATGCCTTATATATATATGCGTATGAAATTATAGATGTTTTGTTTGCAATGACTTTATCTGTATAGTGTTGGTGTGGTGTGACAGCTGTCAGAATGGCATTTGAATGCATTTTTTTATCCATTCTGCATGTTCTAGTTTGCTTTGTGTTTCTGATGTCTTAACGGATCACATTATATCAATTGATCAAGATAATATTGCTTTATTTTTTCTTTCAATCCTGTTTATATATGTGTCAGTTACTTTTTCAAAATGCATTTAATAATAGGTTAATTTCTTTTATTCTTTATTTCTTTTAAGCTAAAAATTTATTATTGTATGAAGTTAGTTACTCGTTAACACGTGTTTATTCTATAGAAATATTCGTATTAGAATATTAAAGGAAAGTGACTGGTGGTTTGTTGACATTCTCTGAAACAGTGATTAACAAGTTCATGTAATACAAAAATTCACTGAAACATTTTAAATTCAGTGAAGCACATAAAAAACAATGTTTACAATTGATTTGGTTAGGATTTCTTTGAAATCTTTTTCGAAAACAAATATTTTATTTTATATTGAATAATAAATATCTTAAATTCTTATTTTGTTATAAAAGTTTTTTTTCCCCCCTTCCATTGCATTAAACTAAGATTACCACTGCTTACTTTACTAATGTCTTGATAATGTCACTTTCTTTAAATAAAAAAAAATAATGAGTATGATATATCTTATTATTATTTGGACACGCTTTGAAGAATTTTAAGCTTTGCATGGTTCATAGCATTTGTAGTTCATTCCCCCCCCCCCCCCCAATATTCTCTGGTTGCTATAAAAACAAAAACTGTTAGTAAAATGAAACGCTTCTGCTTTCTTTCAAAAAATTTTTTTATTTTCTGGTTCTACAAATGAATTGGTAGTTCTGCTTTGAAAGTAGCAACCAGGTAAGTTGCAGAAAAGACATAAAAATGTTAATATCCTTGAAACAAAATATTGTTCAGTGTAATGTTCTTATAAGATGATTTTAAGTTTATATAGTGTTTTGTTAATCCTGCTTTGTCTATATATGAATTGCATGACCACTCCCACCTTACTTTTGTTTTGCACATAAAGTTCATATTTTTAAATTTTGCTTTGTACATTTATGCAAGCTTCATCACCCAACTGCATATTTCCTTTGTGTTGTGGAAATTTATTTGGATATTGAAGTGTGAAAACCTTCATTACTTGCTTTTTGAATGTAAAATCACAGTGTGAAAGATTTGTTTATGTATGTGACATGATATCAAAATGTACTGTTTTGATGATGCTAATTTGTTTGTTTCTGTTTTGCAGAAAATTTTAACATTTATCAATATGAAATTTTATGAAAAATTAAGTGCATAATTGTTTCTTCATGTGAACTGTAGGTTTGTATCTTTTCTTTTACTTTAAATGAGTTATAATACATCTAATTGCATCTATTTAGCTAGTAAGGAATTTTGGGATTAGTAGGTCTAATGAATAACAAAATGAGTTTAAGTTTACATTTGGAGCTTATATTGTTTATTAAAGTGATAATTCTTATTTTTTATTATAAAACAGGTTATTACCCCCCCCCCCCCAATTTACATTCCTCACCTTTAAAAGTATACATTTCCTTCCAATGTATTTAATCCATTAAATGCTTGACAGTATTATATTGAATTTAATATTTTTATGGTGAAAATAATCATTTCTAAAGTTTCCCTCCTTTATATTTAATTCATGAGTTGTGTATTGCACTTGACTGAAAATATTGAAAAAACAAAAAATTCTTATGTATAGACTTCTGTTTGACATTTTTAAAAAATTAATAATAATAAATGTTATAAGGAAAATAAAAAAAAAATGTATTTGGTAAAAGAAAATCTTAAATGCATATGAAGAAAAGAGAAAAAAAAAAAGTTCCGATGAGTAAGTGAAATTAAAATTCTTCTGTTTAAAATTCCTTTTCTAAAATTAAAAAAAAATGTAACAATCAGTTCCGATAGATAAAAAGTTTGTTGTCATTTTTCTCTTCGGGAGGGGAAGTAAATGTACAATGTTGCCATTCATGAAATGAGTTGTTATTATTGGAAACTGAATAGACACCGTAGCGGTCATGGTGAGTAAGTCATCCTACACCACTGATTGGTTCGATGGGATCCGAACATGTGATCGCAATCTTAATTATTTCTTTGCTAGGCGGTTGAATCCTGATTAACTGTTAACCGAACTGATTTCAACGGCTCTTCATTTGAATTTCATTTGTCCTTTGGTTGTCGGCGTGTGTGCTCTTCCATTGTTTGTGCTTTTCTAGAAATCTTTTTTAATTTCTAATTAATTTTTTTTTTTTTCTTTTGTAGATGGATGTTTTGCATATTTACTGAGCGGATTTCCTCTTCAAGAATGAGTTTTATGGATTGCGTGTGTTTCAAGATTAAAAGAGAAACTGCCGAAAAGAATGTCTTTGTGTGCGAGAGAGGTTTGAAGAAGATTTTAATTTTGTTTTCATCTGTGATGAATTCTAATTCCGAAGTGTTTGTGTATGATGATTTTTAACAACTAGTCGAAGCTGAGTGAATTTCCCGGATGATATGTGTGAAAGTCATGCTGAGAAATATTTCTATCTGTGCTAGAAAAGTTTGAAGTTCATTCATTGACCTTCAACTTCCATATGTTGCGACTTCTTTTTTAGCACATTTTGTGATTAATTTTAACAAGAATGGAATGCTTTCACTGGTTTATCCTTCATGAGAATTGAAATTTTGACAGTGAAATTAATTTTGCTTTAAGAAGGAACATTTTTAAAAATTGCAAGGTAAGTGTTTATTTTTTTATATGTATGTTTGTTATCTATGTTATAACTTCTGTAATATGAATTTTGAACGTAGTGATGATACATCTTAAAAACATTGGCATTTTTATTCAATATTGATTCAATTTATGCATCCTTTATTTTCTTAATACAAGAAAAATTTAATTATATAACCCTTCCATAATATGAATTGGAAATCAATTTCTTCTTGTAATAACTGGATGCATATTAATGTTGTAATTTTGATTTAGTAATGAATTCACTTATACATTTCATTTTATTAATACTTAGCTTTTTTTCATTAATTGCTATTCCACTTTTGTTTCTCACGTATGATGAAGTACTTTGCTTTTGTAATCTAATTGTTCATAGATACAAGAAATCATTTTCCTTTACTATTGACTTGGTGTATATTAATATTACAATTTAGATTTAGTTTTATTTATATTGATTTTTCACTTCTTATTCTAGTATAGTGTAGTACTTTTGCTTTAGTATTACTTAATAACATACACAACCCTTTTATGTAATGAATAAGAAATCAATTTCCTTTATAAATGACTTGGTGCATGGTTAATTTTATTCAGTTATTTAATATTATTGACTGCTCAATTCATAATAAAATGCTTTGCTATAGTATAATTTTACTACAGTGTTGAAGTGATAACAATCAGTTTGAGTAATTGTTAAAGTTTATACTGTTTATTATTTAATTTTGCAACAATATTTTTATTATGTGCAGTGAATTAGTTTATTTATTAATAGTTTCATGATAATTTAACTTATTTGATTTTAGTGTAACCTAAATATATACAAAGAATTTTATTATAATCAATAATATTAAGTAAAATAGTACAGATTAATCGCGAAATTAAAATACGCATTAACTTAATTGACAAAGCAAGAAATGAAAATTTAAGAAGAATGAAGACAAAGAAGCATGATGTGTCTTGACAAGAAGCGAATGCTGTGCCATGGTTATCCTGTGCACCAAACAACTTGGATGGGAAAGGCGAACTCCCCTTCATTCCTGTATTCCACTTTTCAATCCTGTGTTTATTCGGCATGTCACTTGGTACGTAACCGGAGGGTTGCTTTTCACCTGCACGATGCTTTGCTGTGTTATCCTGTGCACCCGTAGATCTTGGAAGAAAGTTGTGGGTTTTGTTTCATTCCTGTGTACGACCTGTCTTGGATGAAAATGTCGTCCCTGCACTTTGAAAATATCAGGAGATTTGTGTGGGTGAATAAAATGCTCGATTTCTGGCATTTGCTTATTTTGCTCTATTTATTTGCAAACAAACATTTTGCTTTTTTTTTATTATTATTATTATTATTTATTTCATTTATCCCTTTTGAGCAAAAATTAAATGTTTATTTTCAATTTTAAGCTTACTTTTACATAAATTAATTTTTGTTTTAATTACTTCTCATTGGATTATCAACTATTTATTTATGGTATCTTTTCTGTGGCCTGAATCCAAATGGGAAGCACCTATAGGCTTGTTTGTTATCTTAAAGGAACAAATCATTGAGTGTTTTCTCTTTGGATAAGGCCACAAAGGTATTTCTTAGTTACATGGTTTGAAAAAAATATATATATAGTATTGTAAGTTATGCATATATTCATGATTAAACTGTTAGTTATTGAAATAATTAATTTAATTTTTATTATTAGTGTATAGTTAATATTTTTTTTACTAGCAATGTATGCTGTTATCTCGATATCTCTTCTTCGCTGTACTGTGTTTAAGTAATTCAGGTTATTTATATTATAAGAGTTGTTATTAGTATTGGAAAATGATTTATTTATTGATTGGAATTATACTGACATTTCTTAAAGTGGAAGAGTTAAGATCTAACAATAAGACTGAATTCAGTTTCACAGTGTGCACCCCCCCCCCCCCCCCCTTCTTTAAGAATGCCAACTTTTAATTTAAGCCCATTTATTGCAAATTAGTAACAACAAAATTCAATTCATTGTTGCTTTTTCTCCCTTCGTTTAGTTGTGTTTTTCCTAATTTCAAGTCTATTCATTAGAAATTTGTTTCTGTTTTTAATTTGAATAGTATTGGATTGCTCGAATCCTGTCGAGCAGTGTCCAGGTACATATTCTTTCCGTTTATTCATTTTATTGCACATCTTTCATGTGTAGCTGATATATTTGCTTACTAAATTTATTTCTATATAATTTTAATTAGTATATTCATTATTGTTTTTCCTATGTAAATAAATGTTGCTTCATCAGTACTGTTTTGTTTGTTTGTTTACATTTTGACACACTAACACATAACATTGTTTATATGCATTGGGCTTTGATACATAATATTTATTTCATATTAATTAAGTTAATTGTTGAAAAGTAGAAGTGTTTTTAGCAAATTTAATATAAATCTTAATGTTTATTTGAATTTATTTCTTAATGTTTATGTTTTCACATATTCACTGTTCCATGTCTTGATGTGTTGTTATGCATATTTCTTAAATTCCTAATGCATTTTTACATTCATATTATTGCACATATGACAGTGAACAGAAGTTTCCTTTAGAAACTAAAAAATTTATCAAAGAACTTTTCTTCCAAGTTTCTGTGGTCTTGTTTTGGTTATGCATGTTGTTGGTTTTTACACCCAAGTGTTTTGAAAATGTGAGTTTTTCTGAATGTCTACTTTTTAAATTGTAAATAAGTTCCCAATAGTTTGCAGAATTCAATTTCATAATTGCTATCTTGTGAGAGATTTCACTGAAAAATAGTATATTGGTTAGTTTAGTTGAGTTATAAATTTTAGTCATGTATGGACATGCGGGTTGATTGTTGGCATACTGTATTACTTTCATGCTATATTTATGTATCATGTGAAGAATATTGTTTGAAATTTACACACTTTCAGATATTTGATTCCATTTTATAAAGAAATATTAGCAGTAATGGTGTTTGTTTGGGCATGTGTATGGTTTTTGTACTCTGCCGGTATTGCTCGTCCCTTTAGTTTTTACATGGTTTGTAAATTTTTAATGCGTGGGAAGTTTTTGAAAATTATTTGCACTGTTCAATTTAATGAGTTTGATTTTGTAAGAGGTTTCATTTTGGCAAGGCAGATTATTTTGTTTTTGGTGGAGGCAAATCTTGAATAGCTGTTGTTGTTTTGTGATTATTTTGAATTGCATGCTGGTGATTAACTTATTGAAGATTTTGTGACATTGAATTTGATGATTTCTACGTATGAGAAGAAGTTAAATGTTTTTGTTGATGATTATTTCATTTCTGGTAGTCTTTGTTTATATAGATTTTCCATATTTGGATTACTTGGGATATTCAATTTAATTGTTTATAATGTGATTACATCATCCTGGCAAGTGTAGTTGAAGGTGAAAGTGTGTTATTATCTCATCAACAACTTTATTTTGTAAAGATGAAGTCTGAATATTGAATGGGCATTTAGGATCCCCCCCCCCCTTTCTGATGGGAGTTATCAATGAGTGAAGGCATGTCAACTGAACTTCATATCCTATTTTTTATGATTGAAATGAAGAAATTTTGAAAAGATATCTACTTTGTTATGCTCTAACATGGAAGAAGAATGTATAGTTATATGAAGCAGTTTTATAGTATAGAGAAGAAGAAGTTTGTGTACAGTGTAAATGACAACAAAGAATCAACCTTTACTTTCAACTCAAGATAAGAGAAGACAAACTGGAACATAGATGTCACTCTTCTGAAATGATGTGTTGATCATTTTCTTCATACAAAGAGATGCTGGAAGACAACATATATGAAAGCTGTTTCAATTTTCATTCAAAGAATTTTATTGGAAAAGACTTGTTTTGATGAAAATCCATAGGAAACATTCCTACACTGAGTTTTCGGATAGGAGTCTGGGGAGTTTGACTGATTTCACAATGTTAAATAGCATATTGTTTACTGTGTTAGATGTTAATTCATTATTTCCATGAATAGTTAATTGTTACTATTTAAATACATGCAATTTTTGAATTCTTTAGAAACTAAATACAGTATAGTTATGAACACTATTAAATGCATTGTTACATCAACAATGATGCCCAGTAACAATATATGATTCTATAATTCTTAGCTAACTGTAAGCAACAGAGAATATTGTTCTTAATACTTTTGAACACATTGTTACATCAACAATATTAAAGGCAACAATGAAGAACAAATGATATATGTGAACAATAGTATTAAAATCTCTTCATTAACAAGGTGTTTTGATATTTGCTTCATTGAAGAAGAATCATAATGAGGTAAGTGGATTTCAGTTTATGAATACTGTATTTGACACACTTGTAAACAAAAGAGTGTTTGAAGATTCCACGACAACATTCAATTAACAGTGTCTGCTCCTTTTTTTTAGGCCAAGTATGAACTGTAATAGTTTTAAAAATAGTACTTTTATGAATATTTGAGTACACTACATTCAATATTTTTTTTCACATTAAGGATATTAAATGAATTTGAATCACTCAGACAAACTTGCAATGTTTCTTCGTAGAACATTATTCATCCTTACGTATTGACATACCATTTGTACCAAATTAAATTGATTGCAATTAAAATATATATTAATTACACTTCTTTTCTATATAAGGAATCTGCAGTGTTATTGTATTTTAGACAAAATTTCATAAATATTTTCACAAAAAGTGTTTTAATTTGAAAAACACATGATTTGAAGGAGGATAATAATGAGGTCAATGGATTTAATGGTTAGAAAAGGTATCATTTTCACATTTGTGAGTAGAGAATTACTACGAGGATTCCTCGTTGACATTCAAGTTGCAGTGTGCACTACTTATATTTAAAAAATTTGTAGATATAGTACATCAGAAAAAGAATTTTCATTGATAATAAGAGTTCTACTGTGCATTCATAATTTTACTAACATTAAGGCTAATAAAGGTATTTCAGTTATTTTCATCTAAACATGTCATGTTTCAACACAGAATATTCTTCATCGTTACATATACACAGATCATTTTCACCAGATTTAAGAACTACCAATGAAAAAGACGCATTACATATAATTTATGACTTTTTAAAGATAGTGAATTTAATAGTAATTTGAAGTTAATGTATCTTGTTATGTTTAATGCGTTTTAATAATAATGTTAATAGTGCACATGCATTATGTTTGAAAATGGAATTGACTTTATTGTACTGAACTGTGCATTTATTGAATTTCAGACAAAATGTGACAAATATTTGAAACAATGTATCATTGAAATGATTATTATAATGTTTGTTTACATATCAGAGACAATATAGGTCTGTTTGATATCAATGGTTTGTGACTAAAATGGTGAAGGAAGGATATACCATTCAATACACAATCATATAACTGTATTATACATTTACTTTTATAATATAAATACTTTTATGTGTTCTTTTCTCAATAACAAGTACATTTGACATTATTTAATTGTTATTTACAAGAATAAACCTTACAAGTAACTGTGATAGTTTAATGTGTAAGCTTGTTTCGACAAACAGTATTTACTGAATTATTGAAAATCATAACCTAGCACATTAGAAACATTTCACATATCATTAACATAAAGAAATGACAATTACTATGTTTGTTAATGTTTTGCATTAATTAAAGAATTTTCATTTTACATGCAGCTTTATATGTTGTATGCACTTACATGTTTAGCATTCAGATGGTTGTTACAATGTTGTTTGTGGAAACATAAGAGGCAATTTATGTCTTTTTGATATCAATGATATCTCACATAAATGATATTGGAAATATAAACCACTCAGTATAAAAGAATGTAACTGTCTTACACGTTAACATTTTTAATATTGAAGCTTGTAAGGTCTGTTTCATGCATAACAAGTACATGCGACACTTTTTGAGTATTCTTTACATTAATAAAACTTACAAATAACTGGCATAGTTTAATATGGATGTTTGTTTCGACAAACAGAATTAACTGAAATGTTGAAAATAATTGCTTAGTGTTTGTACTTATCACATTATAAGAATTTCTCACAATGTTTACATTAAAAGAAAGATAACAATTACAATGTTTATAAATGTTTTACAGAATAATCATTTTATATGCAACTTCATGTATAAGTTATATGCTCTTGTATGTTTATAGTTAACAGTTTATGAATATTTTACTGCATTTCACATAACACTAAATGTAAAAATGGGTAAATTTCATATAGACTAAAGAATATGCTTACTTAAACATTTGATGAAACATGAGAAGCAATTAATGTATTCTTATTGTAAACACTGTATGAAGAAAGAAGAACCTTGCAGACATATTGCAGTTGTAAAAAACACTCTTAATAACTTCTTTGAATTCACTGAATAACTTCATTGAATGTTCAAACTTTGTGCCTGTATTTAACACAATGTAAGTAATTTGTAATGTTCCATTTGATACAGTGTTTACATGTATAATGAATGAAACATTTCACATGAACAAAAGAATGCATTACAACATCTAGAGTGTACAATTGTTCAGTAATGTAAAATTACACACAGGTTGGGCTTTTATACAAACATATTCATATAACTTGTTTCAACATGTAATAAGCACTTGCATATTGCAGCTTCAAACTATATTACAGTGCATTTTACATGACATTGAACTTTAAAAACAACTTGTTACATGTAGAAACATTTCTCATTAAGTAAATAAGAAGCTGAACATATTAATATAGATACTGGATGAAACATTTGAAGAAATCTATGTATTCATTCATTGTAAATATTGTATAAAGGAGCTATACTTTAATTAGAATTGGAAATAACAATCTTAATAATGTATGCCTCTATTTAACACAATATAAGTATGACATTACACTTCACATAATGTTTATATGAATAAATACTTATAAATTTTACATTAATATTAGATAGAGGTTACAATTTCAGTGTAAGGTAAAATGACACATGTACTTTATAGTAAGCATTCTTCATATAAGTATTATCTATTTACATAATCTGTTTGAACAAGTAATAAACACCTATGAGTAGAATCCACAAACTATATGTTTGTATTTAACATGAAATAAGTATGTCAGTCACATTTTAAACAAGATTAAACATAAACAACAGGAAATAGGAGAAAGGTATTGCATTTCACACTGTATTACAAGTAAACAATGTTAACATTTTGCACAGTTTGAAGATGAAGCTTAGTTAAGATGAAACATTCTTTGAATGTAAATGTTGTTTGAAGAAATAGGAACCCACGCATAAATTATAGTTGTACAAAGGACTCTAAATCATTTATGTATTGGATGTACAAGCTTTATGCCTGTATTAAACAGAATATAACATAAAATTAAACATTAACAAGAGAATGCTGTACATGAAAACAACATTAATATTAGAAAATGGTTACATTTACAGTGAAAGTAAACAATATACATTCATTACAGCCAACTTGTTTGAACAAGTAATATGCATCTATAAATTGTATTTACCTGAAGATGAAGATTTCCTTACATTATAAACAACATTTAATAATTAGAACAACCTGTTATATGATGAAACATTTCACACTGATTAAAGATGAAGCTTACAGACATACTGAGTATAATCATATAGATTCTTGATGAAATATTTGAAGAAATGTATGCATTCTTTGATTGTAAATAGTACATAAAGAATCTGCACACAAAATATAGGTGGTAATAACATTTTTATGCAGAAATTTGTTGAATTTACAAACCATATCTTTGCATTTACAGTACACATTCATTTAAGACTTGAGCTTTCTTTATACAACTGTTACCTCTTCATATCACTTCTTTCCACAAGTAATAAGCACTAATGTTTTGAATATCTAAATTGTATGTTTGAATTTTACATAATATAATGATTTCACTCAACATGAATTATGAAAACAACTTGCAGTTTGAGTAAGCATTTCACAAGTGATTAACCATGAAGCTAAATTTCAAATAAATGAACAATATAATTGATACTACATGAAACATGAAGGGGGCTGAATGTTTATCATTATACACAAAAAATGCAGCAAGAAATCATACTCTTATGCATTAATAAGTTGAATATACAAGCCATATATTTGTATTTATCACACTATAAGAATATCTTTACATTTAACACAATTTTTACATGAAGGAAAGATTACAATATCATGAAATATTTTGCATTAGTGAAAGATTCAGCTCAGTAATTAACTGAATGAAAACATTCATTCACAAATGATTGATATTTTATGTTACATGAAGGAATACATTTATATTAAAGCTTGTACTCAATTATATGTTCAATTTAACATATTAAAAGACAGTATTTGTACTTAACTCAGTATTTACAGTAGAAATTGTTTTAATTTGAAAGACATATCATTTTTTACACTGTTTAAAGAATTTTGAAGATACATTACACATTGTATGAAGGAAACTAAACAACTTGTGCACTCATTAACACAATTTGACCTACTTTGAAGTTCATATGAAGTATACAAGAACATTTACATCTTTTACTTCACTAATTTGACATTCTTTACACAAAATTGAGTTCTAAATTAGAATTACTTCAAAGAACACTTGAATTCTTTCTTCGAATGCATCTAAATATGAACTTTACCAGGCATTTATCTTAATTTACTAGAATTTAAGTGCTTGACCTACTTTTAGGTTTGAATCAAGTATTTAACAACATTTGAAGGTTTTATTTCATTATTTTTATAATATTTACACCAAATTGAGTTCTAAATAAGAATACATTCTGCAAATACAGGTATTTAACTTAATTTCAGCGTATTAAAACTCTATAAATTTGTATTTGAGTGAATTAAAGATATAAATGTTACTTAACATTTTAAATTCAGAAGCATAAACAATTTCATAAATATCAATAAAAATTCACAAAAAGTAATTAAAGATAAGTCAAAATGTAAACATTTTAAGGAAAAATAGAGATGCGCGATTTTCGGCAAAGTCCTAATAGGAGCACGCGATAAGGTGAAATTTTCTACTAAGTCCGACGATGTGAGAAGTCGCGTTTTTCAGCAAACTCCAAATCAGAACGCGCGATAAGGTGATAGTCGCTTCGCTAGTTTTCCGTCCAAGTCCGACGATGTGAGATTTTCGGCAAAGTCCTAACCGGAGCACGAGAAAGTGAGAAGTCGCTACCCGAGATTTCCTTCTAAGTGCAAATAGGGGAGAAGTCGCGATTTTCTTCAAAGTCCAATCACCGAGAAGAGCGCTAAATACTACGTAGCACTAGTTC
This sequence comes from Argiope bruennichi, assembly GCF_947563725.1. NCBI lineage: Eukaryota > Metazoa > Arthropoda > Arachnida > Araneae > Araneidae > Argiope > Argiope bruennichi. Next base: position 151,222,669 of record NC_079151.1, read on the forward strand.
GGCGAAACGGGTTGCCTGTGCACAATTTTTCTTATTTTCGCCCGCGGCGGCTTCTTCCGGTCGCCTGGTGGCTGGGCAAAGCGCGCGCCACTCGCGATCACGAGCGGAACGTCGGGGATCGTCCGTAGCCCTATATGAGTAGCAGGTGACTGCTGGAAACAGTGGTCGATCGCGAGACAGAATGCGTTTTAAAAACGCGTCGTAATCTCGCGAACCTGTCTTAGGTCTCGGCAACGGGATTGGGTTGTTAGTACCGGTTGGCTACCTCCGGGAAAGCGGTCCTCTAACGTTGACGGTGGGTCTGTCGTGCCCGATCGGATCGGTTCTCGGTTCTTTATGGGTCGGTCGGACGCTGCCTCCGGGATCGAGGGTGTTATTCTTCTGCTACGAAGGCTGCGATCGGCGGGGAGGTATTCTCCGTCTTTCTGGCCGCTTCCAAACTATCTCAGCCTCTCTGCGAGCGGCTCGGCCCCCGTGCCGTTGACGCGACGAGCAGAACCGTACTTAAAGGAATTGATTGGTTTTCTGCATCTGTGTCCAGCGCACATATCTTCTCGATGCCTCCGCACTCGCCCCGCGGCGTTGAAGCCGTCGGGGAAGTCGTGAGACTATAGAACCTCTGTAGATTGCACGGGGAATACCTACACAAAAAGCGAGATTGACTGAGGGATCCTCCGTTGTCGAGGCGTCCCCCGCGACTGAGATGGTCGCGACTCGTGAAATGTAAGGATTCGGAGTGCATTTTCCGAACGTTCTAACGAACGATGGAAGTTACCTGGTTGATCCTGCCAGTAGTCATATGCTTGTCTCAAAGATTAAGCCATGCATGTCTAAGTACATGCCGTATTAAGGCGAAACCGCGAATGGCTCATTAAATCAGTTATGGTTCCTTGGATCGTACCTTACTACTTGGATAACTGTGGCAATTCTAGAGCTAATACATGCAGCAGAGCTCCGACCTTCGGGAACGAGCGCTTTTATTAGACCAAAACCAATCGGGCCTCGTGTCCGTCTCTTGTGGTGACTCTGTATAACTTTGGGCTGATCGCACGGGCTCGTCCCGGCGACGTATCTTTCAAGTGTCTGCCTTATCAACTGTCGATGGTAGGTTACGCGCCTACCATGGTCGTAACGGGTGACGGGGAATCAGGGTTCGATTCCGGAGAGGGAGCCTGAGAAACGGCTACCACATCCAAGGAAGGCAGCAGGCGCGCAAATTACCCACTCCCAGCACGGGGAGGTAGTGACGAAAAATAACAATACGGGACTCTTTTGAGACCCCGTAATTGGAATGAGTACACTCTAAATCCTTTAACGAGGATCCATTGGAGAGCAAGTCTGGTGCCAGCAGTCGCGGTAATTCCAGCTCCAATAGCGTATATTAAAGTTGTTGCGGTTAAAAAGCTCGTAGTTGG
>NC_079151.1:151229083-151234083 GCF_947563725.1 Argiope bruennichi
TCAGTCTAGGCTGTGTGTGCCGGACAGTTGGAGAATGGAGCCCTCGCGGACCAAACTCTGCTGTTTGTGCTTAACCGGTCTAAGCAGTCTTCTCTGTAGTGAGGAGCCTGGGAGGGGGTCTCTCTAGCTAAGTGACCATTCGGTCTCTCGTAACCCCTTGATTTAGGTTACCCCTTTAGTCCAGAACAACTTGACACTTGTTAGTTTACAGTAATAAATTTATTGAAGTTCCTTTAGACTTAACTTTGTTTTATCAGGCCTCTACAGGCATTAAATAAATAGTTGAATTTAATTCTTAAAATTGCAGGTTTCAAAAACGTTTTTCACACACAAACTCTTTCCAAATTCTAGTTATCTTGCTCGCGAGTTAGAACCTTTACGCAGCAAATATTTCTTTAACTTTTCTAAACAATGTAAATAATGTAAATAATGTAAATACCATTAGTTAGTAAGTTTTTCTTCTTCTTCTGTGCGTATTAGCACCTCTTGACTCCTGTTTCAGTTAAAGTGCCGCACTAAAATTTCAAAAACAGTACAAAATTAAAAACACAAAAATAAATTAAAATTCCGCACCACGGAAGCTATTATGCACGTTGTGTGGTGACTGGGCTAGTCGTAAAAACCGAGGAAGAGGAAATCTGTCTTACCTGCCCTTCAATGGCAACCATCTCACGCCACTGTTGGGAATCACTGGGGTGACCCAGGCCCTTCGGCAGAACGGGGATGGCGGCAAGACAGATGGAGACTTTCGGAGTGGCACCTCTAGCTCGGTACCTGTTGTGTTCCCTTGCTCTTAGAAGGGGAGACGGACGGCTCCACGTTCCTAACTTGCTTGATCTTTTCGAGAAATCCTCTGGGGGGAGTCCCTTGCTGCGCGTAAGTATGGTGAGGAGGTACCCTCAGATCGTGCTGGGACGGCACGTTGAGACTGGTTAGTTTTGGTAAGGGCCCTGTTAGTTTGCCTTCGTAGACTCCAGGGACTTTCTTGACGGATACTTTCTCCTGACTAGGAGTCCAGAGGAACGAGGCGGTTCTGGTTTCATCTACCGTAAAAAGAAGAACAAACCCTGTCCCAATTCTCAATTATGGCTACAAATTTAGATAATACGATTATGGCGAAAAGCGACTCCCGCTCAAGCTTGAACATACTTTCTGATGATAGTGACATTTTTGAAAACGCGAAAGAAGATGATATACTAGCGGCAGATTCTCCTCTGCGGAATCCTCCAACTACTGCGGTAGTTGCCGAGAAATTAAAAAACAATAATAAGAAACACTCTCTTAGTTCTAGGTTTCTTTTGGCTAAGGCCAACAAGTCTGCAAACACCGCAGAAACGACTAAACAGAAAAAGCGCAAAAAGCGCCTAGCTAAATCGTTGAAGAAAGCAAAACAAAAAATGACAGAAAAACATCTCAACCTCATTCCAGAGGGTGTTCCATTTAAACCCCTACCTAAGGTCAGCAACACTGACATAGACAATATGGAGAGTGAGGACCTCATCCCGGGTACTCCAGAGTCCCAACAGGGAATATTTAACAACTTTGAGAGGTCCCACTTCTCAGCGGTAAATGACCTGCAGACTTTCATTGCCAAACACAAGCTGAAAAGCAATGCTGCAGTTGAACTTATGGGGATTTTTACCCGTCTTGTGGAAAGCTTTGACATGGGAGCAATAAACAAGAGGATAGAAAATTTAGAACAAAAAGTGGGCATTCCCGCGTCACCTCCAGCCCAACCTATAACAAAAACGTATGCCTCAGTGGCACAGCAGTGGTCGCAGGGTCTCCTGCCCACGCCAAATTTGCCAATACAGAATAGGGAACAGAACCCTCCTATATCTAATATAGCTAAACCACCAAATAAACCAGTAGCTAAACAATCAGCTGTAACACCAGCTAAACCACTAGCTAAACAATCAGCTATTACACCAGCTAAACAAACAGTAAGACAACGGGCTCCTGAGCAAGCCAAAAGGCAGAAAACAACAGAGAAGGCAGAATTTGTGGCCTTGCCCACAATCATTGTTGCCCCTCTAAACTCAGACCCAATGGAGGAGGAAAACACCACTAACCTCAATTTAAAATCTCTCCTGGAGGCAAATATACGCCCCAAAGCTCTTGGGGTCAGAATTATTTCTTGTAGGGAGGCAAGATCGAAAAACATCCTGATCTCGGTCCCCACCCAGGAAATGGCCTCAAAACTCTTGGAGGCAATTAATGTACATGACTACCTCAAAACTATTTGTGAGGCACGCTTTCCACAAAAGCGTGACCCGCAAATTATAATATACGATGTTGACAACACCGATCAAAACAAAAATGATGAAGAAGAAAACTTCATAAATAGAATTAAGGAAGACAATAATCTACCGGATGGCAAAATTAGGGTGCTATTCAGAAAACCAGGCAGGGGCGCTAGGTCACACTGGGTTTTGTCTCTGTCACCAAACATCTTTAAGGTCATTCAAAATGACAAAAGGCTACATTACGGATTCGGATCCAAGAAATTTAAAGAACATCTTGAGCCGATCCGATGCCAAAATTGCCTCAGATTTGGCCATACCAAAAATACATGTACTGCACCAATAGCTTGCAGCAAATGTTGTGAAAACCATGCAACTAAAACTTGCAATAAAAATAACAAAACGTGTCGGTTCTGTCGCGAAAGCAACAGAAAGCAAAAAACTAATTTCAAGACAGACCACTCTGCCACCTCTCTAAGTTGTCCCTTCTTTAAGAAGAACATCGAAAAACTCAAAGCTCATACCAATTATGAATAGTACACCTTCCACTAACTTATTTTCTTGGACAATTTTTCAGGGTAATCTTGGTCGCTCGTTCAAAGCAACCAAGGAGTTACCAATGCTATTAAACAGTTATACACCAGACATCTATTGCGTCCAGGAACCATATCTGCATGCCGGTTCCTCTTTTTTCCCATCTAAATGGCGCACCATACACCATCCTGACGGTAGTGTCCTCATCTCCATCAGAAACCCTAACATTGCAGTGGTGACTAGACATATTGACAAACTTTTCGTCTGTGTTGATGTCTCCCAGGGTCCGGACACGTTTACCATAATTTCATTTTATTTTCCACCTTCCTCTAACAAAAACACCCTTTTCCATAAACTAAATGACATGTTAGAGGTTTTCAAACCAAAACAGTGGTTCCTTGTGGGGGATGGCAACATCCAATCAGAATTGTGGGGTCCTGATAGGGACGACATCAAACGTAAGAGAGACATTGGAGCTCCGATGATTGACTTCATCATTCATAGGAATCTCCTGGTTTGGAATGATTATACCGCAGGACCCACATTTGAGACAAAAAATGGTAAAAGTTGGATAGATGTCACGCTCTCTACGTCATCACTTTATGACCGCAAAGAGGCGTGGCAATTGGAACGTAGCACACTCAGTGACCATTCCTACATTCTCTTTTCCCTTGCTGGTAATAACCACTTGCCACCTACACGTTCCCGTTTCAGCAAGAGGAAACTGAAGCTTCTTGGAAAAACGCTCGAGAAGCACTTCAAATCGCATCTCGAGACGACTAAAAACATCAAAACATCTCTTGAAGTAAACAATTTTATAGCTTATATCACTGCACTCCTGCAAAAAACATGCTTCGTTTCTGCAAAGAACAGCCAGAAACACAATACAGTTCCCTGGTGGGATTCGGAACTGGAAACCCAGAGAAAACTAACTAGAGCACTACGTGCTCGCTTTCAGAGATGCCATAATCCAGACGAAAGATCCATTAGGAGACTTAAATATAAAAAAGAAGAGGCAAAGTACAAATGGATGATTGGCAGTAAGAGTCGGAAAGCATTAGAAGAACTTTGTGTTGAGGCCACTAAATACAATCCCTTTGACCTCCCATATAAAATTGCCAAAGGCAAATTAAAACAACAACTAATTATTCAAAATGTGACCGACCAATTCGGGTCCTTAACATCGTCACTTCAAAACTCAGTTCAGGCCATCATTGATGCCCTCTTTCCAAAAGATGACATTAATAAAGAAACTCTTACACAAGCAGCTATCAGGGCTAAAAATTTACTATACGTTTCTCCTTTCTCTGACCCTGACTTTACGCGCCAAGAGATTCGGCACGTTCTACATACCCTCAAACCAAAAAAGGCACCTGGTCTTGACCAACTTCCTTTAGATACAATAAAAATCCTGTTCAAACAAAATCCAGGTGTCATTGAACAGCTTTTTAACACCTGTCTAAAAATAGGGTATTTTCCCGATTCGTGGAAAACCGCTAGAGTCATATTAATTGCTAAACCGGACAAGAATCTCAGTCTGGCTAATTCATATAGGCCTATTTGTCTGCTTTCGATCTTTGGCAAAATTCTAGACAAACTCATCACACAAAGGATTACTTTCCTACTTCACCAGAAACAGCTCCTGCACCAAAACCAACATGGTTTCAGAGTGGGCCGCTCATGCGAAACCGCTCACTTCCAACTCTGGAGCAATATACAGCAGGCTCTTCAGCATAAAGGAAAGGCTTGCGTCCTTTCTGTTGACGTCAGCGGCGCTTTTGACAACGTCTGGCGCGAGAGCATCCTACATCAGCTGACCTTGGCAGGTTGCTCTCAAAACCTCTTTGCACTTGTCCAAGATTACTTCAAACAACGCAAAGGTTCCATAGAAATGCAAGGACAAAAATGGTCCTTCGAAATTGAGAGGGGAGTCCCACAGGGTTCCTGCAGCGGGCCAGTGTTCTGGAATATCATTGTGGACACAGCTTTAAATCTTCCGCTCCCACCTGGATGCTGCATACAAGCGTATGCCGATGACCTCGTGGTCGTCATAGGGGGCTCTTGCAAAGGAGACATTGAGACAAAAGGGGCTGCCATCCTGCACACCCTCACTAACTGGGGTAAAGAGCACAAGCTTGCTTTTGGACTAGACAAAATGGTGCTCATGCCAATCACATACGGCAACAGGTTAAATTTAGACGACCCTCCGGCTATATCCATCCA
>NC_079151.1:151239083-151259083 GCF_947563725.1 Argiope bruennichi
AATTCGTTAAAATTGTAACTATCCGCACAAGTTAGATGTAGAAATTCTTTACAAAAATAGGTACAGATACTTGCCTTCCTCATTTTTATACCTTCCTCCTTAGTATAAACCCTTTATAATGTACAATAAATCTTTACTGATACAGATACTGGCTTCCTCACCTTGACAGAAATGTTTTTTTTTTTTTTTTTTTTAAAAATATTCCATACATGTAGTTGCCATGACATTGATTCCGTCAGCGATACATTTGTCTGTTGCAATAATTCAAAATTCATTTACCAAAAAAAAAAAAAAAAAATCAGTTCCAGAAACATTTATTCAATAATGATAAACATTGTAGCTCAATTGAATGATAGCTGACATAACTTGATACGTACAGGCAGTTTATTAGTAAAGAAATGAAAAATTTATATAAAAAAAAAGATTAAATTTCATTCAGCATACAAATGAGTTAATACTTTTTTTTATCCTATTAGAGGAACTCACTTACCTTTTTTACGATATCCTTAACAAAAGAAATGAAATCATTTAATTGTAAATTCAATGAAGGTAACAAATGTTATTGCCGTACAACATTTTTCTTTGTAAACAGTCAGATAAACAATCGTAATTCATTAAAAACGAAAAGTGATAATTATCCGTGTGCACCTCCAAGAATTTTTCCAAACTTCTTTATAATTAAAAAAAAAAAGCAGAATTTTAGTATGTTATATTAATCAGTGATCCGTTAAAACGTTTGTAATGAATCATTTTCGAATAAAATATCTTATTTCTGAGAATTGCCACCGTGCACAGTAATACAAAATTCAAACATAAGATCGTGATACTTTATCCGTTGCAACGTATCAAATGGATTGTACGCATTAAAAAATAATTGTGGAAAATGATATCCTACTTCTGAGAAACGTTTTCGGATAGGATCATAAATCATTCGGATACGAAACGTTACAATTTAAAAACAATTGCCAATACTGAAAAGTGAAAAAGTTTGAATCTGTAGAGGCTGTATTCTAGCGTCCCAGGATACTTTTCCAGTTTTTTGATTGGCAGACGATTTGCAGCTCGATTTTGCTTCAAAAGGAACTGTGACCGTGTCTGTTGAAATTCATTTCTTGAACTTCGATGGCGGTCTTTTAAACGGAATATTATTTGTAATTTTCATTTGTGTATTTTAGAAAGGTGTATATTTTATAACTCATTATTATTTCCTTAAAAATCTGACCTTCATTCTCGTTCCCTGCTGCAGACGATAATTATCACTTCGAACCGAGGATGCAAAAGAGTTTGTTTTTCAACGGAAAGAAATGAAATGGCGTGTAACTTAATCGGTCGTTCTTTTTCAAATTTTCTGTTCCGTAGTTAGTTGCGAAGTATTTATTTTACCAGTTAAAAATAGGAAGTGTCTTTTTATCATATTGTAGTCGTCGAATTCTGTAAGTGTTCTTTTTATTTAGCAATTAGAAAACCAGAAGTGCAGTGCGGGAAAAAAAACAAGAAAAAAAAAAAACGCCAACCGGGTGCTTAATTGCGTCATTTTATTCCTTTTTCTAACGCTTCTTTTGGAATATTTTGTGTTTAACACTGTAGCATGTCAACAACTGTTTCCGACGGACATTTCTTTTGGAAGGAAAGTGATAACTGTTTTAGAATCGAAAGTGAAATGATGAATGTGAGCAATTGAGTTATATGTCAGATTATCCTCCCATTGGTGTTTTGTTATGACGTGTCAAAATTGTTTTCCAAACATAATCTTGAGATGTTGTTACAAAAAACTGTAATAAAATTTATATAGTTATTTCAATTATGCCATTTGATTCAGGAATTTTGGCTCATTCTGATATGTTGAGAAAGCAATAGAATAAAAAAATTGCAAAAGCTACTGCAGTTGGAAAATGGGTAAGTTTTTCTAAAAAATTTTTCAATGGTTTGTTTGCACTTTGTATTAAAATCTTATAATGTCATCAGTTTCTTTTATATCTGCTTTTAGTGTTTACGTTCAGATTTTTCATTATATCTGATTTTGTAATTTTGATTCCAATCACTTCAATAAACCTGTTATGTTTAATTGCGTACCAAGTTTCTCGTTAAGTAATCTCCTTGGTAGTATAGGTAGCCCTTTTTGTGACACATTAAAACTTTACTGTTTCATTTCCAAATTTTCTTCCTTTGTGTTCTTCAATTTGTGGATAAATTCCTATTCATTCTTAAATAGATTCATATTCTGCATTCACTTTGTTTTTTTAGAATTGCAAAACAATTCAGCATTCATAGAGTGGATAAGTTCTTGCTATCTAAATAATTCTGACCAAAAAAATTTTTTCTATTAAATTACTCAAAAGTGAAGTACAGTCCTTTCAGCAAGGCGTGTTATTCGAAATTACAATTTTGTACTGATACTTTTGAAATGAATGACTATTTTTTGTTTTGTTTTGAGAGCGAGTGCTGAAATCCTTTCAAAATGATTGAAATTTCATAAATTTTTGGTGCATAAAAAAATACATTTTCTTTTCAAAACTTTGTGTTTTGACCGTGAAAATAATAACACAAGCAAATAAATTTCCTTTAGTCTATATATATTAGACATCAATTTTTGTTACATGTGTATTTTACACACATTCACTTCGTTATACTTTTGTCTTTCAATTTTAGTTGCATGTCTCCCCCCCTCCCCCATTGCACACTTTCACTATGTTGGTGTGGTGTGGAAGTACGCAGAGTGCAATTTTGGTTCATTTCAATATGTAATTTATGTACGTGGTGTCTTTACAATTCACTAAAGAAGAAGCATAAGTTTCAGTAATGATGCGGACAAATTTGAATTGATGTCTTTTGTTTTCGAGAATTAACTTTGGTATTGTAGTGACCGATTTTAATTGAACATTCTTTTTAGTATTTTCTAAAATAATAACCTATTTCGGTTTCGAGGGAGCCTTTTTCTGATTACAAATTTAAATGTGGTTTTTGTGCATTAAATTCTTACCCCCCCCCCTTTTTTTTTTTTTTTTTTTAAAGTTTCAACTGTTTATTTCTAGTGTTCATTTCATTGTGATGTATTAGTTCGCATCTCTTAATGTTAACTAATTTTTTTGGTTGCATATATTTCTTTTAAATGAAATCAAATTGAAAAATGAACTGCTTGTTTTTGTTTTGTTTTGAGAGCGAATTCTAAAATCATTTCTGATTGCTTGAAACCTCTGATTTTTTTATAAATTTTGAGTGCATGAAAAATACTTCCCCCCTCCCCCCCAATTTGTGTTTTGAATGTGGAAATAATATCACGAGTAATCAACTTTCTTTTAATTATATTTTTGGTTTTCGCTCTTGCTTGCATGCATCTTTTGACCATCCCCCCCCCCAATTACAATTTTGTGCTGATAGTAGTGAAATGAATTCAATTTATTTTGTTTTGTTTTCATGGAAAATGATCAAATCTTTTCTAAATGATTGAAACATCTGGAATTGCATAAAGTTGTGGTGCATAAAAAATTAATTTTGTTTTCAAAATATTGTGTGTGTGTATATATATATAAATATTAGACATTAATTCCAGTTGCATGTGCATTTTACACAAATTCACCCCATTATACTTTTGCCTGTCAATTTCACTTGCATGTATATCTCTCCCCCCCCCCCCTGCACATTTTCACTGTGTTGGTGTGGTGTGGAAGTATGCAGCATACAATTTTGGTTCATTTACATGTGTAATTTATGCACAGTGTGTCTTCACGATTCACTTCAGAAGTATATTATCTAAATATCTCTATTGATTCGAGCAATATTAAATTCACATCTCCTGTTTTCATAAATTAATTTTCATATTACAGTGTCTTAATTTAAGTGAACATTCTTGTTAGTATTTTACAAATTAAGTATGTATTTTGTGCATATCCCCCCCCCCCCCTTTATCTAGTTTTCATTCCATTTCGATTTATCAGTTCACATCTTTTAATATTCAATATCATTTTATGTTGTAATTTCTTTTTAATAAAATTTAAGATGTTTTCATTTTATTGATTTTATTCAATATGTTCATGTGGTGTGGAAGCTGTTATATTTCCATTGAATTTATTTTAATATGCATTTTTCTCATTTGTACTTTTGTGTGTTCATTACGTGACATGCTCAATAAATTACTATTGTCATTAAGAGTCATCCCCCCCCCCCACACACACACAATGATTTTGTTGCTTTTTAATGTTGTACAGTCCTTGCAGTAATATGTATAATTTATAATTACAAATTTCTACTGGTACGTGTGGAATGAATGAATAAGTATTTGATTTGTTTTGAGAGCGAGTGCTGAAATCATTTCTGCCATCTCTTAAATTTTTGGTGAATAAGAAATGAGTCTTCTTTTCCAAATTTGCTGTTTTGACCATGAAAGTTATTTCATGAGAAAACAACTTTTATGAAATCAACTTTGTTAAATTATATATTTGGTTTCAATTTTGCTTGCATGTGTCTTAATTCTCACACACACACACATTCACTGTGTTGGTGTGGTGTTGAAATATGCAGGATACAATTTTGGCTCATTTCCATATGTAATTCATGTGCATGATGTTTTTATTATTTATTAAAAAAACATGTTCCATAAATTTCTGTATTGATTCGGACAATATTGAATTAGCATCGCCAATTTTTATGATTTAATTTTGGTATTGTGGTTACTGATTTTAATCGAACAGTCTTCTTCTAATAAGTAACAAATGTATTTCCGCTATTGGTTTTAGATGGAGCATTTAAATAATTGTTTATTAGAATATTATTTTTGTGCGTAATTCCCCCCCACCACCACCCCCCCCCCCCCAAAAAAAAAAGATGTTTCAGTCTTCTTCCTTTCACTGTTTCTTTTTTTTACATGTTCATTCCTAGTGATAATTTCATTTCGAGTTATTAGTTTAAATCTCTTAATGTTTACTACCATTTTATGTTGTAAAAAAATTTTTATGAAATTAAGGATGGTTTTATTTTATGAACCATTCACTCCATTCATGTGGTGTGAAAGCTGTCAGATGTCCATTCAATTTTTCTCCATATGCATTTTCCTCATTTGTGCTTGTTGTGTGTTTTAAGTGTCGTGCTCAATAAATTTATGCAATCATTCAGAATGTTACCTCCCCCCCCCCCCCTTATATTTTTTTATAGTGTTGTATGCCAGTGTAATTTTTTAATTTATTTTCTAAGAACTAAAGAGATAATTTTGTTTTTACAGTGAACGTTGAAATAGTTTTAAAAAAATGGTCATACAAGATTTCTTTTATTCCATTTAAAAGATGTTATTTTGTTTATTTTTAAAAAGCTGTTCTTCCTGCTGTACTATTAATTTCATGTTCATTAATTGAAGTTTAAATTTTTTTAATGTTATTGCTTTTGGTTTCATGCCTTATATATATATGCGTATGAAATTATAGATGTTTTGTTTGCAATGACTTTATCTGTATAGTGTTGGTGTGGTGTGACAGCTGTCAGAATGGCATTTGAATGCATTTTTTTATCCATTCTGCATGTTCTAGTTTGCTTTGTGTTTCTGATGTCTTAACGGATCACATTATATCAATTGATCAAGATAATATTGCTTTATTTTTTCTTTCAATCCTGTTTATATATGTGTCAGTTACTTTTTCAAAATGCATTTAATAATAGGTTAATTTCTTTTATTCTTTATTTCTTTTAAGCTAAAAATTTATTATTGTATGAAGTTAGTTACTCGTTAACACGTGTTTATTCTATAGAAATATTCGTATTAGAATATTAAAGGAAAGTGACTGGTGGTTTGTTGACATTCTCTGAAACAGTGATTAACAAGTTCATGTAATACAAAAATTCACTGAAACATTTTAAATTCAGTGAAGCACATAAAAAACAATGTTTACAATTGATTTGGTTAGGATTTCTTTGAAATCTTTTTCGAAAACAAATATTTTATTTTATATTGAATAATAAATATCTTAAATTCTTATTTTGTTATAAAAGTTTTTTTTCCCCCCTTCCATTGCATTAAACTAAGATTACCACTGCTTACTTTACTAATGTCTTGATAATGTCACTTTCTTTAAATAAAAAAAAATAATGAGTATGATATATCTTATTATTATTTGGACACGCTTTGAAGAATTTTAAGCTTTGCATGGTTCATAGCATTTGTAGTTCATTCCCCCCCCCCCCCCCAATATTCTCTGGTTGCTATAAAAACAAAAACTGTTAGTAAAATGAAACGCTTCTGCTTTCTTTCAAAAAATTTTTTTATTTTCTGGTTCTACAAATGAATTGGTAGTTCTGCTTTGAAAGTAGCAACCAGGTAAGTTGCAGAAAAGACATAAAAATGTTAATATCCTTGAAACAAAATATTGTTCAGTGTAATGTTCTTATAAGATGATTTTAAGTTTATATAGTGTTTTGTTAATCCTGCTTTGTCTATATATGAATTGCATGACCACTCCCACCTTACTTTTGTTTTGCACATAAAGTTCATATTTTTAAATTTTGCTTTGTACATTTATGCAAGCTTCATCACCCAACTGCATATTTCCTTTGTGTTGTGGAAATTTATTTGGATATTGAAGTGTGAAAACCTTCATTACTTGCTTTTTGAATGTAAAATCACAGTGTGAAAGATTTGTTTATGTATGTGACATGATATCAAAATGTACTGTTTTGATGATGCTAATTTGTTTGTTTCTGTTTTGCAGAAAATTTTAACATTTATCAATATGAAATTTTATGAAAAATTAAGTGCATAATTGTTTCTTCATGTGAACTGTAGGTTTGTATCTTTTCTTTTACTTTAAATGAGTTATAATACATCTAATTGCATCTATTTAGCTAGTAAGGAATTTTGGGATTAGTAGGTCTAATGAATAACAAAATGAGTTTAAGTTTACATTTGGAGCTTATATTGTTTATTAAAGTGATAATTCTTATTTTTTATTATAAAACAGGTTATTACCCCCCCCCCCCCAATTTACATTCCTCACCTTTAAAAGTATACATTTCCTTCCAATGTATTTAATCCATTAAATGCTTGACAGTATTATATTGAATTTAATATTTTTATGGTGAAAATAATCATTTCTAAAGTTTCCCTCCTTTATATTTAATTCATGAGTTGTGTATTGCACTTGACTGAAAATATTGAAAAAACAAAAAATTCTTATGTATAGACTTCTGTTTGACATTTTTAAAAAATTAATAATAATAAATGTTATAAGGAAAATAAAAAAAAAATGTATTTGGTAAAAGAAAATCTTAAATGCATATGAAGAAAAGAGAAAAAAAAAAAGTTCCGATGAGTAAGTGAAATTAAAATTCTTCTGTTTAAAATTCCTTTTCTAAAATTAAAAAAAAATGTAACAATCAGTTCCGATAGATAAAAAGTTTGTTGTCATTTTTCTCTTCGGGAGGGGAAGTAAATGTACAATGTTGCCATTCATGAAATGAGTTGTTATTATTGGAAACTGAATAGACACCGTAGCGGTCATGGTGAGTAAGTCATCCTACACCACTGATTGGTTCGATGGGATCCGAACATGTGATCGCAATCTTAATTATTTCTTTGCTAGGCGGTTGAATCCTGATTAACTGTTAACCGAACTGATTTCAACGGCTCTTCATTTGAATTTCATTTGTCCTTTGGTTGTCGGCGTGTGTGCTCTTCCATTGTTTGTGCTTTTCTAGAAATCTTTTTTAATTTCTAATTAATTTTTTTTTTTTTCTTTTGTAGATGGATGTTTTGCATATTTACTGAGCGGATTTCCTCTTCAAGAATGAGTTTTATGGATTGCGTGTGTTTCAAGATTAAAAGAGAAACTGCCGAAAAGAATGTCTTTGTGTGCGAGAGAGGTTTGAAGAAGATTTTAATTTTGTTTTCATCTGTGATGAATTCTAATTCCGAAGTGTTTGTGTATGATGATTTTTAACAACTAGTCGAAGCTGAGTGAATTTCCCGGATGATATGTGTGAAAGTCATGCTGAGAAATATTTCTATCTGTGCTAGAAAAGTTTGAAGTTCATTCATTGACCTTCAACTTCCATATGTTGCGACTTCTTTTTTAGCACATTTTGTGATTAATTTTAACAAGAATGGAATGCTTTCACTGGTTTATCCTTCATGAGAATTGAAATTTTGACAGTGAAATTAATTTTGCTTTAAGAAGGAACATTTTTAAAAATTGCAAGGTAAGTGTTTATTTTTTTATATGTATGTTTGTTATCTATGTTATAACTTCTGTAATATGAATTTTGAACGTAGTGATGATACATCTTAAAAACATTGGCATTTTTATTCAATATTGATTCAATTTATGCATCCTTTATTTTCTTAATACAAGAAAAATTTAATTATATAACCCTTCCATAATATGAATTGGAAATCAATTTCTTCTTGTAATAACTGGATGCATATTAATGTTGTAATTTTGATTTAGTAATGAATTCACTTATACATTTCATTTTATTAATACTTAGCTTTTTTTCATTAATTGCTATTCCACTTTTGTTTCTCACGTATGATGAAGTACTTTGCTTTTGTAATCTAATTGTTCATAGATACAAGAAATCATTTTCCTTTACTATTGACTTGGTGTATATTAATATTACAATTTAGATTTAGTTTTATTTATATTGATTTTTCACTTCTTATTCTAGTATAGTGTAGTACTTTTGCTTTAGTATTACTTAATAACATACACAACCCTTTTATGTAATGAATAAGAAATCAATTTCCTTTATAAATGACTTGGTGCATGGTTAATTTTATTCAGTTATTTAATATTATTGACTGCTCAATTCATAATAAAATGCTTTGCTATAGTATAATTTTACTACAGTGTTGAAGTGATAACAATCAGTTTGAGTAATTGTTAAAGTTTATACTGTTTATTATTTAATTTTGCAACAATATTTTTATTATGTGCAGTGAATTAGTTTATTTATTAATAGTTTCATGATAATTTAACTTATTTGATTTTAGTGTAACCTAAATATATACAAAGAATTTTATTATAATCAATAATATTAAGTAAAATAGTACAGATTAATCGCGAAATTAAAATACGCATTAACTTAATTGACAAAGCAAGAAATGAAAATTTAAGAAGAATGAAGACAAAGAAGCATGATGTGTCTTGACAAGAAGCGAATGCTGTGCCATGGTTATCCTGTGCACCAAACAACTTGGATGGGAAAGGCGAACTCCCCTTCATTCCTGTATTCCACTTTTCAATCCTGTGTTTATTCGGCATGTCACTTGGTACGTAACCGGAGGGTTGCTTTTCACCTGCACGATGCTTTGCTGTGTTATCCTGTGCACCCGTAGATCTTGGAAGAAAGTTGTGGGTTTTGTTTCATTCCTGTGTACGACCTGTCTTGGATGAAAATGTCGTCCCTGCACTTTGAAAATATCAGGAGATTTGTGTGGGTGAATAAAATGCTCGATTTCTGGCATTTGCTTATTTTGCTCTATTTATTTGCAAACAAACATTTTGCTTTTTTTTTATTATTATTATTATTATTTATTTCATTTATCCCTTTTGAGCAAAAATTAAATGTTTATTTTCAATTTTAAGCTTACTTTTACATAAATTAATTTTTGTTTTAATTACTTCTCATTGGATTATCAACTATTTATTTATGGTATCTTTTCTGTGGCCTGAATCCAAATGGGAAGCACCTATAGGCTTGTTTGTTATCTTAAAGGAACAAATCATTGAGTGTTTTCTCTTTGGATAAGGCCACAAAGGTATTTCTTAGTTACATGGTTTGAAAAAAATATATATATAGTATTGTAAGTTATGCATATATTCATGATTAAACTGTTAGTTATTGAAATAATTAATTTAATTTTTATTATTAGTGTATAGTTAATATTTTTTTTACTAGCAATGTATGCTGTTATCTCGATATCTCTTCTTCGCTGTACTGTGTTTAAGTAATTCAGGTTATTTATATTATAAGAGTTGTTATTAGTATTGGAAAATGATTTATTTATTGATTGGAATTATACTGACATTTCTTAAAGTGGAAGAGTTAAGATCTAACAATAAGACTGAATTCAGTTTCACAGTGTGCACCCCCCCCCCCCCCCCCTTCTTTAAGAATGCCAACTTTTAATTTAAGCCCATTTATTGCAAATTAGTAACAACAAAATTCAATTCATTGTTGCTTTTTCTCCCTTCGTTTAGTTGTGTTTTTCCTAATTTCAAGTCTATTCATTAGAAATTTGTTTCTGTTTTTAATTTGAATAGTATTGGATTGCTCGAATCCTGTCGAGCAGTGTCCAGGTACATATTCTTTCCGTTTATTCATTTTATTGCACATCTTTCATGTGTAGCTGATATATTTGCTTACTAAATTTATTTCTATATAATTTTAATTAGTATATTCATTATTGTTTTTCCTATGTAAATAAATGTTGCTTCATCAGTACTGTTTTGTTTGTTTGTTTACATTTTGACACACTAACACATAACATTGTTTATATGCATTGGGCTTTGATACATAATATTTATTTCATATTAATTAAGTTAATTGTTGAAAAGTAGAAGTGTTTTTAGCAAATTTAATATAAATCTTAATGTTTATTTGAATTTATTTCTTAATGTTTATGTTTTCACATATTCACTGTTCCATGTCTTGATGTGTTGTTATGCATATTTCTTAAATTCCTAATGCATTTTTACATTCATATTATTGCACATATGACAGTGAACAGAAGTTTCCTTTAGAAACTAAAAAATTTATCAAAGAACTTTTCTTCCAAGTTTCTGTGGTCTTGTTTTGGTTATGCATGTTGTTGGTTTTTACACCCAAGTGTTTTGAAAATGTGAGTTTTTCTGAATGTCTACTTTTTAAATTGTAAATAAGTTCCCAATAGTTTGCAGAATTCAATTTCATAATTGCTATCTTGTGAGAGATTTCACTGAAAAATAGTATATTGGTTAGTTTAGTTGAGTTATAAATTTTAGTCATGTATGGACATGCGGGTTGATTGTTGGCATACTGTATTACTTTCATGCTATATTTATGTATCATGTGAAGAATATTGTTTGAAATTTACACACTTTCAGATATTTGATTCCATTTTATAAAGAAATATTAGCAGTAATGGTGTTTGTTTGGGCATGTGTATGGTTTTTGTACTCTGCCGGTATTGCTCGTCCCTTTAGTTTTTACATGGTTTGTAAATTTTTAATGCGTGGGAAGTTTTTGAAAATTATTTGCACTGTTCAATTTAATGAGTTTGATTTTGTAAGAGGTTTCATTTTGGCAAGGCAGATTATTTTGTTTTTGGTGGAGGCAAATCTTGAATAGCTGTTGTTGTTTTGTGATTATTTTGAATTGCATGCTGGTGATTAACTTATTGAAGATTTTGTGACATTGAATTTGATGATTTCTACGTATGAGAAGAAGTTAAATGTTTTTGTTGATGATTATTTCATTTCTGGTAGTCTTTGTTTATATAGATTTTCCATATTTGGATTACTTGGGATATTCAATTTAATTGTTTATAATGTGATTACATCATCCTGGCAAGTGTAGTTGAAGGTGAAAGTGTGTTATTATCTCATCAACAACTTTATTTTGTAAAGATGAAGTCTGAATATTGAATGGGCATTTAGGATCCCCCCCCCCCTTTCTGATGGGAGTTATCAATGAGTGAAGGCATGTCAACTGAACTTCATATCCTATTTTTTATGATTGAAATGAAGAAATTTTGAAAAGATATCTACTTTGTTATGCTCTAACATGGAAGAAGAATGTATAGTTATATGAAGCAGTTTTATAGTATAGAGAAGAAGAAGTTTGTGTACAGTGTAAATGACAACAAAGAATCAACCTTTACTTTCAACTCAAGATAAGAGAAGACAAACTGGAACATAGATGTCACTCTTCTGAAATGATGTGTTGATCATTTTCTTCATACAAAGAGATGCTGGAAGACAACATATATGAAAGCTGTTTCAATTTTCATTCAAAGAATTTTATTGGAAAAGACTTGTTTTGATGAAAATCCATAGGAAACATTCCTACACTGAGTTTTCGGATAGGAGTCTGGGGAGTTTGACTGATTTCACAATGTTAAATAGCATATTGTTTACTGTGTTAGATGTTAATTCATTATTTCCATGAATAGTTAATTGTTACTATTTAAATACATGCAATTTTTGAATTCTTTAGAAACTAAATACAGTATAGTTATGAACACTATTAAATGCATTGTTACATCAACAATGATGCCCAGTAACAATATATGATTCTATAATTCTTAGCTAACTGTAAGCAACAGAGAATATTGTTCTTAATACTTTTGAACACATTGTTACATCAACAATATTAAAGGCAACAATGAAGAACAAATGATATATGTGAACAATAGTATTAAAATCTCTTCATTAACAAGGTGTTTTGATATTTGCTTCATTGAAGAAGAATCATAATGAGGTAAGTGGATTTCAGTTTATGAATACTGTATTTGACACACTTGTAAACAAAAGAGTGTTTGAAGATTCCACGACAACATTCAATTAACAGTGTCTGCTCCTTTTTTTTAGGCCAAGTATGAACTGTAATAGTTTTAAAAATAGTACTTTTATGAATATTTGAGTACACTACATTCAATATTTTTTTTCACATTAAGGATATTAAATGAATTTGAATCACTCAGACAAACTTGCAATGTTTCTTCGTAGAACATTATTCATCCTTACGTATTGACATACCATTTGTACCAAATTAAATTGATTGCAATTAAAATATATATTAATTACACTTCTTTTCTATATAAGGAATCTGCAGTGTTATTGTATTTTAGACAAAATTTCATAAATATTTTCACAAAAAGTGTTTTAATTTGAAAAACACATGATTTGAAGGAGGATAATAATGAGGTCAATGGATTTAATGGTTAGAAAAGGTATCATTTTCACATTTGTGAGTAGAGAATTACTACGAGGATTCCTCGTTGACATTCAAGTTGCAGTGTGCACTACTTATATTTAAAAAATTTGTAGATATAGTACATCAGAAAAAGAATTTTCATTGATAATAAGAGTTCTACTGTGCATTCATAATTTTACTAACATTAAGGCTAATAAAGGTATTTCAGTTATTTTCATCTAAACATGTCATGTTTCAACACAGAATATTCTTCATCGTTACATATACACAGATCATTTTCACCAGATTTAAGAACTACCAATGAAAAAGACGCATTACATATAATTTATGACTTTTTAAAGATAGTGAATTTAATAGTAATTTGAAGTTAATGTATCTTGTTATGTTTAATGCGTTTTAATAATAATGTTAATAGTGCACATGCATTATGTTTGAAAATGGAATTGACTTTATTGTACTGAACTGTGCATTTATTGAATTTCAGACAAAATGTGACAAATATTTGAAACAATGTATCATTGAAATGATTATTATAATGTTTGTTTACATATCAGAGACAATATAGGTCTGTTTGATATCAATGGTTTGTGACTAAAATGGTGAAGGAAGGATATACCATTCAATACACAATCATATAACTGTATTATACATTTACTTTTATAATATAAATACTTTTATGTGTTCTTTTCTCAATAACAAGTACATTTGACATTATTTAATTGTTATTTACAAGAATAAACCTTACAAGTAACTGTGATAGTTTAATGTGTAAGCTTGTTTCGACAAACAGTATTTACTGAATTATTGAAAATCATAACCTAGCACATTAGAAACATTTCACATATCATTAACATAAAGAAATGACAATTACTATGTTTGTTAATGTTTTGCATTAATTAAAGAATTTTCATTTTACATGCAGCTTTATATGTTGTATGCACTTACATGTTTAGCATTCAGATGGTTGTTACAATGTTGTTTGTGGAAACATAAGAGGCAATTTATGTCTTTTTGATATCAATGATATCTCACATAAATGATATTGGAAATATAAACCACTCAGTATAAAAGAATGTAACTGTCTTACACGTTAACATTTTTAATATTGAAGCTTGTAAGGTCTGTTTCATGCATAACAAGTACATGCGACACTTTTTGAGTATTCTTTACATTAATAAAACTTACAAATAACTGGCATAGTTTAATATGGATGTTTGTTTCGACAAACAGAATTAACTGAAATGTTGAAAATAATTGCTTAGTGTTTGTACTTATCACATTATAAGAATTTCTCACAATGTTTACATTAAAAGAAAGATAACAATTACAATGTTTATAAATGTTTTACAGAATAATCATTTTATATGCAACTTCATGTATAAGTTATATGCTCTTGTATGTTTATAGTTAACAGTTTATGAATATTTTACTGCATTTCACATAACACTAAATGTAAAAATGGGTAAATTTCATATAGACTAAAGAATATGCTTACTTAAACATTTGATGAAACATGAGAAGCAATTAATGTATTCTTATTGTAAACACTGTATGAAGAAAGAAGAACCTTGCAGACATATTGCAGTTGTAAAAAACACTCTTAATAACTTCTTTGAATTCACTGAATAACTTCATTGAATGTTCAAACTTTGTGCCTGTATTTAACACAATGTAAGTAATTTGTAATGTTCCATTTGATACAGTGTTTACATGTATAATGAATGAAACATTTCACATGAACAAAAGAATGCATTACAACATCTAGAGTGTACAATTGTTCAGTAATGTAAAATTACACACAGGTTGGGCTTTTATACAAACATATTCATATAACTTGTTTCAACATGTAATAAGCACTTGCATATTGCAGCTTCAAACTATATTACAGTGCATTTTACATGACATTGAACTTTAAAAACAACTTGTTACATGTAGAAACATTTCTCATTAAGTAAATAAGAAGCTGAACATATTAATATAGATACTGGATGAAACATTTGAAGAAATCTATGTATTCATTCATTGTAAATATTGTATAAAGGAGCTATACTTTAATTAGAATTGGAAATAACAATCTTAATAATGTATGCCTCTATTTAACACAATATAAGTATGACATTACACTTCACATAATGTTTATATGAATAAATACTTATAAATTTTACATTAATATTAGATAGAGGTTACAATTTCAGTGTAAGGTAAAATGACACATGTACTTTATAGTAAGCATTCTTCATATAAGTATTATCTATTTACATAATCTGTTTGAACAAGTAATAAACACCTATGAGTAGAATCCACAAACTATATGTTTGTATTTAACATGAAATAAGTATGTCAGTCACATTTTAAACAAGATTAAACATAAACAACAGGAAATAGGAGAAAGGTATTGCATTTCACACTGTATTACAAGTAAACAATGTT
Source organism: Argiope bruennichi (assembly GCF_947563725.1). Lineage (NCBI taxonomy): Eukaryota > Metazoa > Arthropoda > Arachnida > Araneae > Araneidae > Argiope > Argiope bruennichi. The sequence goes on from NC_079151.1 coordinate 151,254,411, forward strand.
AACATTTTGCACAGTTTGAAGATGAAGCTTAGTTAAGATGAAACATTCTTTGAATGTAAATGTTGTTTGAAGAAATAGGAACCCACGCATAAATTATAGTTGTACAAAGGACTCTAAATCATTTATGTATTGGATGTACAAGCTTTATGCCTGTATTAAACAGAATATAACATAAAATTAAACATTAACAAGAGAATGCTGTACATGAAAACAACATTAATATTAGAAAATGGTTACATTTACAGTGAAAGTAAACAATATACATTCATTACAGCCAACTTGTTTGAACAAGTAATATGCATCTATAAATTGTATTTACCTGAAGATGAAGATTTCCTTACATTATAAACAACATTTAATAATTAGAACAACCTGTTATATGATGAAACATTTCACACTGATTAAAGATGAAGCTTACAGACATACTGAGTATAATCATATAGATTCTTGATGAAATATTTGAAGAAATGTATGCATTCTTTGATTGTAAATAGTACATAAAGAATCTGCACACAAAATATAGGTGGTAATAACATTTTTATGCAGAAATTTGTTGAATTTACAAACCATATCTTTGCATTTACAGTACACATTCATTTAAGACTTGAGCTTTCTTTATACAACTGTTACCTCTTCATATCACTTCTTTCCACAAGTAATAAGCACTAATGTTTTGAATATCTAAATTGTATGTTTGAATTTTACATAATATAATGATTTCACTCAACATGAATTATGAAAACAACTTGCAGTTTGAGTAAGCATTTCACAAGTGATTAACCATGAAGCTAAATTTCAAATAAATGAACAATATAATTGATACTACATGAAACATGAAGGGGGCTGAATGTTTATCATTATACACAAAAAATGCAGCAAGAAATCATACTCTTATGCATTAATAAGTTGAATATACAAGCCATATATTTGTATTTATCACACTATAAGAATATCTTTACATTTAACACAATTTTTACATGAAGGAAAGATTACAATATCATGAAATATTTTGCATTAGTGAAAGATTCAGCTCAGTAATTAACTGAATGAAAACATTCATTCACAAATGATTGATATTTTATGTTACATGAAGGAATACATTTATATTAAAGCTTGTACTCAATTATATGTTCAATTTAACATATTAAAAGACAGTATTTGTACTTAACTCAGTATTTACAGTAGAAATTGTTTTAATTTGAAAGACATATCATTTTTTACACTGTTTAAAGAATTTTGAAGATACATTACACATTGTATGAAGGAAACTAAACAACTTGTGCACTCATTAACACAATTTGACCTACTTTGAAGTTCATATGAAGTATACAAGAACATTTACATCTTTTACTTCACTAATTTGACATTCTTTACACAAAATTGAGTTCTAAATTAGAATTACTTCAAAGAACACTTGAATTCTTTCTTCGAATGCATCTAAATATGAACTTTACCAGGCATTTATCTTAATTTACTAGAATTTAAGTGCTTGACCTACTTTTAGGTTTGAATCAAGTATTTAACAACATTTGAAGGTTTTATTTCATTATTTTTATAATATTTACACCAAATTGAGTTCTAAATAAGAATACATTCTGCAAATACAGGTATTTAACTTAATTTCAGCGTATTAAAACTCTATAAATTTGTATTTGAGTGAATTAAAGATATAAATGTTACTTAACATTTTAAATTCAGAAGCATAAACAATTTCATAAATATCAATAAAAATTCACAAAAAGTAATTAAAGATAAGTCAAAATGTAAACATTTTAAGGAAAAATAGAGATGCGCGATTTTCGGCAAAGTCCTAATAGGAGCACGCGATAAGGTGAAATTTTCTACTAAGTCCGACGATGTGAGAAGTCGCGTTTTTCAGCAAACTCCAAATCAGAACGCGCGATAAGGTGATAGTCGCTTCGCTAGTTTTCCGTCCAAGTCCGACGATGTGAGATTTTCGGCAAAGTCCTAACCGGAGCACGAGAAAGTGAGAAGTCGCTACCCGAGATTTCCTTCTAAGTGCAAATAGGGGAGAAGTCGCGATTTTCTTCAAAGTCCAATCACCGAGAAGAGCGCTAAATACTACGTAGCACTAGTTCGGCGAAACGGGTTGCCTGTGCACAATTTTTCTTATTTTCGCCCGCGGCGGCTTCTTCCGGTCGCCTGGTGGCTGGGCAAAGCGCGCGCCACTCGCGATCACGAGCGGAACGTCGGGGATCGTCCGTAGCCCTATATGAGTAGCAGGTGACTGCTGGAAACAGTGGTCGATCGCGAGACAGAATGCGTTTTAAAAACGCGTCGTAATCTCGCGAACCTGTCTTAGGTCTCGGCAACGGGATTGGGTTGTTAGTACCGGTTGGCTACCTCCGGGAAAGCGGTCCTCTAACGTTGACGGTGGGTCTGTCGTGCCCGATCGGATCGGTTCTCGGTTCTTTATGGGTCGGTCGGACGCTGCCTCCGGGATCGAGGGTGTTATTCTTCTGCTACGAAGGCTGCGATCGGCGGGGAGGTATTCTCCGTCTTTCTGGCCGCTTCCAAACTATCTCAGCCTCTCTGCGAGCGGCTCGGCCCCCGTGCCGTTGACGCGACGAGCAGAACCGTACTTAAAGGAATTGATTGGTTTTCTGCATCTGTGTCCAGCGCACATATCTTCTCGATGCCTCCGCACTCGCCCCGCGGCGTTGAAGCCGTCGGGGAAGTCGTGAGACTATAGAACCTCTGTAGATTGCACGGGGAATACCTACACAAAAAGCGAGATTGACTGAGGGATCCTCCGTTGTCGAGGCGTCCCCCGCGACTGAGATGGTCGCGACTCGTGAAATGTAAGGATTCGGAGTGCATTTTCCGAACGTTCTAACGAACGATGGAAGTTACCTGGTTGATCCTGCCAGTAGTCATATGCTTGTCTCAAAGATTAAGCCATGCATGTCTAAGTACATGCCGTATTAAGGCGAAACCGCGAATGGCTCATTAAATCAGTTATGGTTCCTTGGATCGTACCTTACTACTTGGATAACTGTGGCAATTCTAGAGCTAATACATGCAGCAGAGCTCCGACCTTCGGGAACGAGCGCTTTTATTAGACCAAAACCAATCGGGCCTCGTGTCCGTCTCTTGTGGTGACTCTGTATAACTTTGGGCTGATCGCACGGGCTCGTCCCGGCGACGTATCTTTCAAGTGTCTGCCTTATCAACTGTCGATGGTAGGTTACGCGCCTACCATGGTCGTAACGGGTGACGGGGAATCAGGGTTCGATTCCGGAGAGGGAGCCTGAGAAACGGCTACCACATCCAAGGAAGGCAGCAGGCGCGCAAATTACCCACTCCCAGCACGGGGAGGTAGTGACGAAAAATAACAATACGGGACTCTTTTGAGACCCCGTAATTGGAATGAGTACACTCTAAATCCTTTAACGAGGATCCATTGGAGAGCAAGTCTGGTGCCAGCAGTCGCGGTAATTCCAGCTCCAATAGCGTATATTAAAGTTGTTGCGGTTAAAAAGCTCGTAGTTGGATCTCAGCTCCGGCCGGACGGTCCGCCTACCGGTGGTTACTGTTCGCTGCCGAGCGTTCAGGGGGCTTCTGTCTATGATCTTCACCGGTTGTGGGCGGAGACCCTCACGTTTACTTTGAAAAAATTAGAGTGCTCAAAGCAGGCGCGACGCCTGAATAATTGTGCATGGAATAATGGAATAGGACCTCGGTTCTATTTTGTTGGTTTTCGGAACACGAGGTAATGATTAAGAGGGACAGACGGGGGCATTCGTATTGCGACGCTAGAGGTGAAATTCTTGGACCGTCGCAAGACGAACTACTGCGAAAGCATTTGCCAAGAATGTTTCCATTAATCAAGAACGAAAGTTAGAGGTTCGAAGGCGATCAGATACCGCCCTAGTTCTAACCATAAACGATGCCAGCCAGCGATCCGGCTGTGTTCCTCAAATGACACGCCGGGCAGCTTCCGGGAAACCAAAGCTTTTGGGTTCCGGGGGAAGTATGGTTGCAAAGCTGAAACTTAAAGGAATTGACGGAAGGGCACCACCAGAAATGGAGCCTGCGGCTTAATTTGACTCAACACGGGAAAACTTACCCGGCCCGGACACAGGAAGGATTGACAGATTAAGAGCTCTTTCTTGATTCTGTGGGTGGTGGTGCATGGCCGTTCTTAGTTGGTGGGGCGACTTGTCTGGTTAATTCCGATAACGAACGAGACTCTAGCCTACTAAATAGACGTTCCCATCCTCTTGTAGTGGGACGTTCTTCTTAGAGGGACAAGCGGCGTTTAGTCGCACGAGACAGAGCAATAACAGGTCTGGGATGCCCTTAGATGTCCGGGGCCGCACGCGCGCTACATTGAAGGAATCAGCGTGTGCTTTCCCTGTCCGAAAGGACTGGGTAACCCGTTGAACCTCCTTCGTGCTGGGGATTGGAAAGTGTAATTGATTCCATGAACGAGGAATTCCCAGTAAGCACGAGTCATCAGCTCGTGTTGATTACGTCCCTGCCCTTTGTCCACACCGCCCGTCGCTACTACCGATTGAATGATTTAGTGAGGTCTTCGGACTGGCGCTCGGATTGGCCTTTTGGTCGAGCCGGTGTGCCGGAAAGATGACCAAACTTGATCATTTAGAGGAAGTAAAAGTCGTAACAAGGTTTTCGTAGGTGAACCTGCG
>NC_079151.1:151264083-151266583 GCF_947563725.1 Argiope bruennichi
GATAGCGATATTTTTGAAAACGCGAAAGAAGATGATGTTCTAGCGGCAGATTCACCTCTGCGGAAACCTCCAACTACTTCAGTAGTTGCCGAGAAATTAAAAAACAATAATAAGAAACACTCACTTAGCTCTAAGTTTCTTTTGGCTAAAGCCAACAAGTCTGCAAACACCGCAGATATAACTAAACAGAAAAAGCGCAAAAAGCGCCTGGCAAAATCGTTAAAGAAAGCCAAACAAAAAATGACAGAAAAACATCTCAACCTCATTCCAGAGGGTGTTCCATTTAAACCCCTCCCTAAGGTCAGTAATACTGACATAGACAATATGGAGAGTGAGGACCTCATCCCGGGTACTCCAGAGTCCCAACAGGGAATATTTAACAACTTTGAGAGGTCCCACTTCTCAGCGGTAAATGACCTGCAGACTTTCATTGCCAAACACAAGCTGAAAAGCAATGCTGCAGTTGAACTTATGGGGATTTTTACCCGTCTTGTGGAAAGCTTTGACATGGGAGCAATAAACAAGAGGATAGAAAATTTAGAACAAAAAGTGGGCATTCCCGCGTCACCTCCAGCCCAACCTATAACAAAAACGTATGCCTCAGTGGCACAGCAGTGGTCGCAGGGTCTCCTGCCCACGCCAAATTTGCCAATACAGAATAGGGAACAGAACCCTCCTATATCTAATATAGCTAAACCACCAAATAAACCAGTAGCTAAACAATCAGCTGTAACACCAGCTAAACCACTAGCTAAACAATCAGCTATTACACCAGCTAAACAAACAGTAAGACAACGGGCTCCTGAGCAAGCCAAAAGGCAGAAAACAACAGAGAAGGCAGAATTTGTGGCCTTGCCCACAATCATTGTTGCCCCTCTAAACTCAGACCCAATGGAGGAGGAAAACACCACTAACCTCAATTTAAAATCTCTCCTGGAGGCAAATATACGCCCCAAAGCTCTTGGGGTCAGAATTATTTCTTGTAGGGAGGCAAGATCGAAAAACATCCTGATCTCGGTCCCCACCCAGGAAATGGCCTCAAAACTCTTGGAGGCAATTAATGTTCATGACTACCTCAAAACTATTTGTGAGGCACGCTTTCCGCAAAAGCGTGACCCGCAAATTATAATATACGATGTTGACAACACCGATCAAAACAAAAATGATGAAGAAGAAAACTTCATAAATAGAATTAAGGAAGACAATAATCTACCGGATGGCAAAATTAGGGTGCTATTCAGAAAACCAGGCAGGGGCGCTAGGTCACACTGGGTTTTGTCTCTGTCACCAAACATCTTTAAGGTCATTCAAAATGACAAAAGGCTACATTACGGATTCGGATCCAAGAAATTTAAAGAACATCTTGAGCCGATCCGATGCCAAAATTGCCTCAGATTTGGCCATACCAAAAATACATGTACTGCACCAATAGCTTGCAGCAAATGTTGTGAAAACCATGCAACTAAAACTTGCAATAAAAATAACAAAACGTGTCGGTTCTGTCGCGAAAGCAACAGAAAGCAAAAAACTAATTTCAAGACAGACCACTCTGCCACCTCTCTAAGTTGTCCCTTCTTTAAGAAGAACATCGAAAAACTCAAAGCTCATACCAATTATGAATAGTACACCTTCCACTAACTTATTTTCTTGGACAATTTTTCAGGGTAATCTTGGTCGCTCGTTCAAAGCAACCAAGGAGTTACCAATGCTATTAAACAGTAATACACCAGACATCTATTGCGTCCAGGAACCATATCTGCATGCCGGTTCCTCTTTTTTCCCATCTAAATGGCGCACCATACACCATCCTGACGGTAGTGTCCTCATCTCCATCAGAAACCCTAACATTGCAGTGGTGACTAGACATATTGACAAACTTTTCGTCTGTGTTGATGTCTCCCAGGGTCCGGACACGTTTACCATAATTTCATTTTATTTTCCACCTTCCTCTAACAAAAACACCCTTTTCCATAAACTAAATGACATGTTAGAGGTTTTCAAACCAAAACAGTGGTTCCTTGTGGGGGATGGCAACATCCAATCAGAATTGTGGGGTCCTGATAGGGACGACATCAAACGTAAGAGAGACATTGGAGCTCCGATGATTGACTTCATCATTCATAGGAATCTCCTGGTTTGGAATGATTATACCGCAGGACCCACATTTGAGACAAAAAATGGTAAAAGTTGGATAGATGTCACGCTCTCTACGTCATCACTTTATGACCGCAAAGAGGCGTGGCAATTGGAACGTAGCACACTCAGTGACCATTCCTACATTCTCTTTTCCCTTGCTGGTAATAACCACTTGCCACCTACACGTTCCCGTTTCAGCAAGAGGAAACTGAAGCTTCTTGGAAAAACGCTCGAGAAGCACTTCAAATCGCATCTCGAGACGACTAAAAACATCAAAACATCTCTTGAAGTAAACAATTTTATAGCTTATATCACTGCACTCCTGCAAAAAACATGCTTCGTTTCTGCAAAGAACAGCCAGAAA
>NC_079151.1:151271583-151294083 GCF_947563725.1 Argiope bruennichi
TGCACTTCTGTTTTATGGTAAACACTTACAAAATGTGTACAGATACTGGCCTCCACACTTCATAACAAATGCTTGTCCTCAGCTCTATATGACTTCTGGATATATAAATCAAGAATGTATATATATGCATGTATATATATATGTATGTATATATATGTATTCATGTGTATATATGTATGTATGCATGTATATATATGTATGTATGTGTGTGTATATACATGTATGTATGTGTATATATATATATATATATGTATGCATGTATATATATATGTATGCATGTATATATATATGTATGCATGTATATATATATGTATGTATGTATATATATATGCATGTATATATATATATATGTATATATATATGCATGTATATATATATATATGTATATATATATGCATGTATATATGTATGTGTATATATATATAATATGTATGTATGATTATGTGTTGTTTAAAATATTATGATTTGAATGGAACACTGTGCAATAGTTTTCAATTCTTTTGGATACAGATACTGCCCTTGCTTATTATAAAATTTCACTTCAATCTTAGGAACACAAAAGCATTATATGTAAACAAACATTTTGATGCACTTCACTTACATGAATGCTTTCCCAATGTTAATTTCAGTCTGTTATAAGAAATTTGTAAATTAAAAAAAAATCTTATGCTCTTTTGTAATACTTTTTTAAGCATTGCTAAAAAGTGTAATATTTTTAATCTTTTCATTTTCAATATACAATTGATTATGTAATTCAAATCCTTATTTGTTTATAGAATATCTCTACCCCCACCAAACAAATTTGTTTTAAAAAAATCCTATTATACAATATTTATTTCATGTATATTCAAAAACTACAATATCTGTAATGTATTAATGATTGAATTCAATTTTAACTGAAGTGCTACAGATACTAGCCTCCATTTCTATTCGAGTGGGAATCCTTATTTCTCTGCATATTTTTCTCATGTCCACTGAAATGATCTTTTTTTTAATGTGCTTATATATTAACTGAAACCATATTTGCCTGATGTGTTGCTTAATTATTGCATTTCTGTGTATGTTGCCCATTCACTTATTTTTCTTTCTGTTTATATTCAGCTGTTTCATGTCCAAAGTGACATATTATCGAATGGAGAAAAATCAGTTACAGATACTTGTCTCCATTCTTTTTTAAAAATATCTAATCTTATACTTATAATATCTCTCGTTGCCAATAAATGATTTCATAGTATATACAGAAAATAAGTATTTATAATATTGGATGTTTAATAATTCATTATTCATCAAATATACCTATTTTATTCTCTGGGAACAGATGTCGGTTTTATGAAATGAAACAAAATTCGTTAAAATTGTAACTATCCGCACAAGTTAGATGTAGAAATTCTTTACAAAAATAGGTACAGATACTTGCCTTCCTCATTTTTATACCTTCCTCCTTAGTATAAACCCTTTATAATGTACAATAAATCTTTACTGATACAGATACTGGCTTCCTCACCTTGACAGAAATGTTTTTTTTTTTTTTTTTTTTAAAAATATTCCATACATGTAGTTGCCATGACATTGATTCCGTCAGCGATACATTTGTCTGTTGCAATAATTCAAAATTCATTTACCAAAAAAAAAAAAAAAAAATCAGTTCCAGAAACATTTATTCAATAATGATAAACATTGTAGCTCAATTGAATGATAGCTGACATAACTTGATACGTACAGGCAGTTTATTAGTAAAGAAATGAAAAATTTATATAAAAAAAAAGATTAAATTTCATTCAGCATACAAATGAGTTAATACTTTTTTTTATCCTATTAGAGGAACTCACTTACCTTTTTTACGATATCCTTAACAAAAGAAATGAAATCATTTAATTGTAAATTCAATGAAGGTAACAAATGTTATTGCCGTACAACATTTTTCTTTGTAAACAGTCAGATAAACAATCGTAATTCATTAAAAACGAAAAGTGATAATTATCCGTGTGCACCTCCAAGAATTTTTCCAAACTTCTTTATAATTAAAAAAAAAAAGCAGAATTTTAGTATGTTATATTAATCAGTGATCCGTTAAAACGTTTGTAATGAATCATTTTCGAATAAAATATCTTATTTCTGAGAATTGCCACCGTGCACAGTAATACAAAATTCAAACATAAGATCGTGATACTTTATCCGTTGCAACGTATCAAATGGATTGTACGCATTAAAAAATAATTGTGGAAAATGATATCCTACTTCTGAGAAACGTTTTCGGATAGGATCATAAATCATTCGGATACGAAACGTTACAATTTAAAAACAATTGCCAATACTGAAAAGTGAAAAAGTTTGAATCTGTAGAGGCTGTATTCTAGCGTCCCAGGATACTTTTCCAGTTTTTTGATTGGCAGACGATTTGCAGCTCGATTTTGCTTCAAAAGGAACTGTGACCGTGTCTGTTGAAATTCATTTCTTGAACTTCGATGGCGGTCTTTTAAACGGAATATTATTTGTAATTTTCATTTGTGTATTTTAGAAAGGTGTATATTTTATAACTCATTATTATTTCCTTAAAAATCTGACCTTCATTCTCGTTCCCTGCTGCAGACGATAATTATCACTTCGAACCGAGGATGCAAAAGAGTTTGTTTTTCAACGGAAAGAAATGAAATGGCGTGTAACTTAATCGGTCGTTCTTTTTCAAATTTTCTGTTCCGTAGTTAGTTGCGAAGTATTTATTTTACCAGTTAAAAATAGGAAGTGTCTTTTTATCATATTGTAGTCGTCGAATTCTGTAAGTGTTCTTTTTATTTAGCAATTAGAAAACCAGAAGTGCAGTGCGGGAAAAAAAACAAGAAAAAAAAAAAACGCCAACCGGGTGCTTAATTGCGTCATTTTATTCCTTTTTCTAACGCTTCTTTTGGAATATTTTGTGTTTAACACTGTAGCATGTCAACAACTGTTTCCGACGGACATTTCTTTTGGAAGGAAAGTGATAACTGTTTTAGAATCGAAAGTGAAATGATGAATGTGAGCAATTGAGTTATATGTCAGATTATCCTCCCATTGGTGTTTTGTTATGACGTGTCAAAATTGTTTTCCAAACATAATCTTGAGATGTTGTTACAAAAAACTGTAATAAAATTTATATAGTTATTTCAATTATGCCATTTGATTCAGGAATTTTGGCTCATTCTGATATGTTGAGAAAGCAATAGAATAAAAAAATTGCAAAAGCTACTGCAGTTGGAAAATGGGTAAGTTTTTCTAAAAAATTTTTCAATGGTTTGTTTGCACTTTGTATTAAAATCTTATAATGTCATCAGTTTCTTTTATATCTGCTTTTAGTGTTTACGTTCAGATTTTTCATTATATCTGATTTTGTAATTTTGATTCCAATCACTTCAATAAACCTGTTATGTTTAATTGCGTACCAAGTTTCTCGTTAAGTAATCTCCTTGGTAGTATAGGTAGCCCTTTTTGTGACACATTAAAACTTTACTGTTTCATTTCCAAATTTTCTTCCTTTGTGTTCTTCAATTTGTGGATAAATTCCTATTCATTCTTAAATAGATTCATATTCTGCATTCACTTTGTTTTTTTAGAATTGCAAAACAATTCAGCATTCATAGAGTGGATAAGTTCTTGCTATCTAAATAATTCTGACCAAAAAAATTTTTTCTATTAAATTACTCAAAAGTGAAGTACAGTCCTTTCAGCAAGGCGTGTTATTCGAAATTACAATTTTGTACTGATACTTTTGAAATGAATGACTATTTTTTGTTTTGTTTTGAGAGCGAGTGCTGAAATCCTTTCAAAATGATTGAAATTTCATAAATTTTTGGTGCATAAAAAAATACATTTTCTTTTCAAAACTTTGTGTTTTGACCGTGAAAATAATAACACAAGCAAATAAATTTCCTTTAGTCTATATATATTAGACATCAATTTTTGTTACATGTGTATTTTACACACATTCACTTCGTTATACTTTTGTCTTTCAATTTTAGTTGCATGTCTCCCCCCCTCCCCCATTGCACACTTTCACTATGTTGGTGTGGTGTGGAAGTACGCAGAGTGCAATTTTGGTTCATTTCAATATGTAATTTATGTACGTGGTGTCTTTACAATTCACTAAAGAAGAAGCATAAGTTTCAGTAATGATGCGGACAAATTTGAATTGATGTCTTTTGTTTTCGAGAATTAACTTTGGTATTGTAGTGACCGATTTTAATTGAACATTCTTTTTAGTATTTTCTAAAATAATAACCTATTTCGGTTTCGAGGGAGCCTTTTTCTGATTACAAATTTAAATGTGGTTTTTGTGCATTAAATTCTTACCCCCCCCCCTTTTTTTTTTTTTTTTTTTAAAGTTTCAACTGTTTATTTCTAGTGTTCATTTCATTGTGATGTATTAGTTCGCATCTCTTAATGTTAACTAATTTTTTTGGTTGCATATATTTCTTTTAAATGAAATCAAATTGAAAAATGAACTGCTTGTTTTTGTTTTGTTTTGAGAGCGAATTCTAAAATCATTTCTGATTGCTTGAAACCTCTGATTTTTTTATAAATTTTGAGTGCATGAAAAATACTTCCCCCCTCCCCCCCAATTTGTGTTTTGAATGTGGAAATAATATCACGAGTAATCAACTTTCTTTTAATTATATTTTTGGTTTTCGCTCTTGCTTGCATGCATCTTTTGACCATCCCCCCCCCCAATTACAATTTTGTGCTGATAGTAGTGAAATGAATTCAATTTATTTTGTTTTGTTTTCATGGAAAATGATCAAATCTTTTCTAAATGATTGAAACATCTGGAATTGCATAAAGTTGTGGTGCATAAAAAATTAATTTTGTTTTCAAAATATTGTGTGTGTGTATATATATATAAATATTAGACATTAATTCCAGTTGCATGTGCATTTTACACAAATTCACCCCATTATACTTTTGCCTGTCAATTTCACTTGCATGTATATCTCTCCCCCCCCCCCCTGCACATTTTCACTGTGTTGGTGTGGTGTGGAAGTATGCAGCATACAATTTTGGTTCATTTACATGTGTAATTTATGCACAGTGTGTCTTCACGATTCACTTCAGAAGTATATTATCTAAATATCTCTATTGATTCGAGCAATATTAAATTCACATCTCCTGTTTTCATAAATTAATTTTCATATTACAGTGTCTTAATTTAAGTGAACATTCTTGTTAGTATTTTACAAATTAAGTATGTATTTTGTGCATATCCCCCCCCCCCCCTTTATCTAGTTTTCATTCCATTTCGATTTATCAGTTCACATCTTTTAATATTCAATATCATTTTATGTTGTAATTTCTTTTTAATAAAATTTAAGATGTTTTCATTTTATTGATTTTATTCAATATGTTCATGTGGTGTGGAAGCTGTTATATTTCCATTGAATTTATTTTAATATGCATTTTTCTCATTTGTACTTTTGTGTGTTCATTACGTGACATGCTCAATAAATTACTATTGTCATTAAGAGTCATCCCCCCCCCCCACACACACACAATGATTTTGTTGCTTTTTAATGTTGTACAGTCCTTGCAGTAATATGTATAATTTATAATTACAAATTTCTACTGGTACGTGTGGAATGAATGAATAAGTATTTGATTTGTTTTGAGAGCGAGTGCTGAAATCATTTCTGCCATCTCTTAAATTTTTGGTGAATAAGAAATGAGTCTTCTTTTCCAAATTTGCTGTTTTGACCATGAAAGTTATTTCATGAGAAAACAACTTTTATGAAATCAACTTTGTTAAATTATATATTTGGTTTCAATTTTGCTTGCATGTGTCTTAATTCTCACACACACACACATTCACTGTGTTGGTGTGGTGTTGAAATATGCAGGATACAATTTTGGCTCATTTCCATATGTAATTCATGTGCATGATGTTTTTATTATTTATTAAAAAAACATGTTCCATAAATTTCTGTATTGATTCGGACAATATTGAATTAGCATCGCCAATTTTTATGATTTAATTTTGGTATTGTGGTTACTGATTTTAATCGAACAGTCTTCTTCTAATAAGTAACAAATGTATTTCCGCTATTGGTTTTAGATGGAGCATTTAAATAATTGTTTATTAGAATATTATTTTTGTGCGTAATTCCCCCCCACCACCACCCCCCCCCCCCCAAAAAAAAAAGATGTTTCAGTCTTCTTCCTTTCACTGTTTCTTTTTTTTACATGTTCATTCCTAGTGATAATTTCATTTCGAGTTATTAGTTTAAATCTCTTAATGTTTACTACCATTTTATGTTGTAAAAAAATTTTTATGAAATTAAGGATGGTTTTATTTTATGAACCATTCACTCCATTCATGTGGTGTGAAAGCTGTCAGATGTCCATTCAATTTTTCTCCATATGCATTTTCCTCATTTGTGCTTGTTGTGTGTTTTAAGTGTCGTGCTCAATAAATTTATGCAATCATTCAGAATGTTACCTCCCCCCCCCCCCCTTATATTTTTTTATAGTGTTGTATGCCAGTGTAATTTTTTAATTTATTTTCTAAGAACTAAAGAGATAATTTTGTTTTTACAGTGAACGTTGAAATAGTTTTAAAAAAATGGTCATACAAGATTTCTTTTATTCCATTTAAAAGATGTTATTTTGTTTATTTTTAAAAAGCTGTTCTTCCTGCTGTACTATTAATTTCATGTTCATTAATTGAAGTTTAAATTTTTTTAATGTTATTGCTTTTGGTTTCATGCCTTATATATATATGCGTATGAAATTATAGATGTTTTGTTTGCAATGACTTTATCTGTATAGTGTTGGTGTGGTGTGACAGCTGTCAGAATGGCATTTGAATGCATTTTTTTATCCATTCTGCATGTTCTAGTTTGCTTTGTGTTTCTGATGTCTTAACGGATCACATTATATCAATTGATCAAGATAATATTGCTTTATTTTTTCTTTCAATCCTGTTTATATATGTGTCAGTTACTTTTTCAAAATGCATTTAATAATAGGTTAATTTCTTTTATTCTTTATTTCTTTTAAGCTAAAAATTTATTATTGTATGAAGTTAGTTACTCGTTAACACGTGTTTATTCTATAGAAATATTCGTATTAGAATATTAAAGGAAAGTGACTGGTGGTTTGTTGACATTCTCTGAAACAGTGATTAACAAGTTCATGTAATACAAAAATTCACTGAAACATTTTAAATTCAGTGAAGCACATAAAAAACAATGTTTACAATTGATTTGGTTAGGATTTCTTTGAAATCTTTTTCGAAAACAAATATTTTATTTTATATTGAATAATAAATATCTTAAATTCTTATTTTGTTATAAAAGTTTTTTTTCCCCCCTTCCATTGCATTAAACTAAGATTACCACTGCTTACTTTACTAATGTCTTGATAATGTCACTTTCTTTAAATAAAAAAAAATAATGAGTATGATATATCTTATTATTATTTGGACACGCTTTGAAGAATTTTAAGCTTTGCATGGTTCATAGCATTTGTAGTTCATTCCCCCCCCCCCCCCCAATATTCTCTGGTTGCTATAAAAACAAAAACTGTTAGTAAAATGAAACGCTTCTGCTTTCTTTCAAAAAATTTTTTTATTTTCTGGTTCTACAAATGAATTGGTAGTTCTGCTTTGAAAGTAGCAACCAGGTAAGTTGCAGAAAAGACATAAAAATGTTAATATCCTTGAAACAAAATATTGTTCAGTGTAATGTTCTTATAAGATGATTTTAAGTTTATATAGTGTTTTGTTAATCCTGCTTTGTCTATATATGAATTGCATGACCACTCCCACCTTACTTTTGTTTTGCACATAAAGTTCATATTTTTAAATTTTGCTTTGTACATTTATGCAAGCTTCATCACCCAACTGCATATTTCCTTTGTGTTGTGGAAATTTATTTGGATATTGAAGTGTGAAAACCTTCATTACTTGCTTTTTGAATGTAAAATCACAGTGTGAAAGATTTGTTTATGTATGTGACATGATATCAAAATGTACTGTTTTGATGATGCTAATTTGTTTGTTTCTGTTTTGCAGAAAATTTTAACATTTATCAATATGAAATTTTATGAAAAATTAAGTGCATAATTGTTTCTTCATGTGAACTGTAGGTTTGTATCTTTTCTTTTACTTTAAATGAGTTATAATACATCTAATTGCATCTATTTAGCTAGTAAGGAATTTTGGGATTAGTAGGTCTAATGAATAACAAAATGAGTTTAAGTTTACATTTGGAGCTTATATTGTTTATTAAAGTGATAATTCTTATTTTTTATTATAAAACAGGTTATTACCCCCCCCCCCCCAATTTACATTCCTCACCTTTAAAAGTATACATTTCCTTCCAATGTATTTAATCCATTAAATGCTTGACAGTATTATATTGAATTTAATATTTTTATGGTGAAAATAATCATTTCTAAAGTTTCCCTCCTTTATATTTAATTCATGAGTTGTGTATTGCACTTGACTGAAAATATTGAAAAAACAAAAAATTCTTATGTATAGACTTCTGTTTGACATTTTTAAAAAATTAATAATAATAAATGTTATAAGGAAAATAAAAAAAAAATGTATTTGGTAAAAGAAAATCTTAAATGCATATGAAGAAAAGAGAAAAAAAAAAAGTTCCGATGAGTAAGTGAAATTAAAATTCTTCTGTTTAAAATTCCTTTTCTAAAATTAAAAAAAAATGTAACAATCAGTTCCGATAGATAAAAAGTTTGTTGTCATTTTTCTCTTCGGGAGGGGAAGTAAATGTACAATGTTGCCATTCATGAAATGAGTTGTTATTATTGGAAACTGAATAGACACCGTAGCGGTCATGGTGAGTAAGTCATCCTACACCACTGATTGGTTCGATGGGATCCGAACATGTGATCGCAATCTTAATTATTTCTTTGCTAGGCGGTTGAATCCTGATTAACTGTTAACCGAACTGATTTCAACGGCTCTTCATTTGAATTTCATTTGTCCTTTGGTTGTCGGCGTGTGTGCTCTTCCATTGTTTGTGCTTTTCTAGAAATCTTTTTTAATTTCTAATTAATTTTTTTTTTTTTCTTTTGTAGATGGATGTTTTGCATATTTACTGAGCGGATTTCCTCTTCAAGAATGAGTTTTATGGATTGCGTGTGTTTCAAGATTAAAAGAGAAACTGCCGAAAAGAATGTCTTTGTGTGCGAGAGAGGTTTGAAGAAGATTTTAATTTTGTTTTCATCTGTGATGAATTCTAATTCCGAAGTGTTTGTGTATGATGATTTTTAACAACTAGTCGAAGCTGAGTGAATTTCCCGGATGATATGTGTGAAAGTCATGCTGAGAAATATTTCTATCTGTGCTAGAAAAGTTTGAAGTTCATTCATTGACCTTCAACTTCCATATGTTGCGACTTCTTTTTTAGCACATTTTGTGATTAATTTTAACAAGAATGGAATGCTTTCACTGGTTTATCCTTCATGAGAATTGAAATTTTGACAGTGAAATTAATTTTGCTTTAAGAAGGAACATTTTTAAAAATTGCAAGGTAAGTGTTTATTTTTTTATATGTATGTTTGTTATCTATGTTATAACTTCTGTAATATGAATTTTGAACGTAGTGATGATACATCTTAAAAACATTGGCATTTTTATTCAATATTGATTCAATTTATGCATCCTTTATTTTCTTAATACAAGAAAAATTTAATTATATAACCCTTCCATAATATGAATTGGAAATCAATTTCTTCTTGTAATAACTGGATGCATATTAATGTTGTAATTTTGATTTAGTAATGAATTCACTTATACATTTCATTTTATTAATACTTAGCTTTTTTTCATTAATTGCTATTCCACTTTTGTTTCTCACGTATGATGAAGTACTTTGCTTTTGTAATCTAATTGTTCATAGATACAAGAAATCATTTTCCTTTACTATTGACTTGGTGTATATTAATATTACAATTTAGATTTAGTTTTATTTATATTGATTTTTCACTTCTTATTCTAGTATAGTGTAGTACTTTTGCTTTAGTATTACTTAATAACATACACAACCCTTTTATGTAATGAATAAGAAATCAATTTCCTTTATAAATGACTTGGTGCATGGTTAATTTTATTCAGTTATTTAATATTATTGACTGCTCAATTCATAATAAAATGCTTTGCTATAGTATAATTTTACTACAGTGTTGAAGTGATAACAATCAGTTTGAGTAATTGTTAAAGTTTATACTGTTTATTATTTAATTTTGCAACAATATTTTTATTATGTGCAGTGAATTAGTTTATTTATTAATAGTTTCATGATAATTTAACTTATTTGATTTTAGTGTAACCTAAATATATACAAAGAATTTTATTATAATCAATAATATTAAGTAAAATAGTACAGATTAATCGCGAAATTAAAATACGCATTAACTTAATTGACAAAGCAAGAAATGAAAATTTAAGAAGAATGAAGACAAAGAAGCATGATGTGTCTTGACAAGAAGCGAATGCTGTGCCATGGTTATCCTGTGCACCAAACAACTTGGATGGGAAAGGCGAACTCCCCTTCATTCCTGTATTCCACTTTTCAATCCTGTGTTTATTCGGCATGTCACTTGGTACGTAACCGGAGGGTTGCTTTTCACCTGCACGATGCTTTGCTGTGTTATCCTGTGCACCCGTAGATCTTGGAAGAAAGTTGTGGGTTTTGTTTCATTCCTGTGTACGACCTGTCTTGGATGAAAATGTCGTCCCTGCACTTTGAAAATATCAGGAGATTTGTGTGGGTGAATAAAATGCTCGATTTCTGGCATTTGCTTATTTTGCTCTATTTATTTGCAAACAAACATTTTGCTTTTTTTTTATTATTATTATTATTATTTATTTCATTTATCCCTTTTGAGCAAAAATTAAATGTTTATTTTCAATTTTAAGCTTACTTTTACATAAATTAATTTTTGTTTTAATTACTTCTCATTGGATTATCAACTATTTATTTATGGTATCTTTTCTGTGGCCTGAATCCAAATGGGAAGCACCTATAGGCTTGTTTGTTATCTTAAAGGAACAAATCATTGAGTGTTTTCTCTTTGGATAAGGCCACAAAGGTATTTCTTAGTTACATGGTTTGAAAAAAATATATATATAGTATTGTAAGTTATGCATATATTCATGATTAAACTGTTAGTTATTGAAATAATTAATTTAATTTTTATTATTAGTGTATAGTTAATATTTTTTTTACTAGCAATGTATGCTGTTATCTCGATATCTCTTCTTCGCTGTACTGTGTTTAAGTAATTCAGGTTATTTATATTATAAGAGTTGTTATTAGTATTGGAAAATGATTTATTTATTGATTGGAATTATACTGACATTTCTTAAAGTGGAAGAGTTAAGATCTAACAATAAGACTGAATTCAGTTTCACAGTGTGCACCCCCCCCCCCCCCCCCTTCTTTAAGAATGCCAACTTTTAATTTAAGCCCATTTATTGCAAATTAGTAACAACAAAATTCAATTCATTGTTGCTTTTTCTCCCTTCGTTTAGTTGTGTTTTTCCTAATTTCAAGTCTATTCATTAGAAATTTGTTTCTGTTTTTAATTTGAATAGTATTGGATTGCTCGAATCCTGTCGAGCAGTGTCCAGGTACATATTCTTTCCGTTTATTCATTTTATTGCACATCTTTCATGTGTAGCTGATATATTTGCTTACTAAATTTATTTCTATATAATTTTAATTAGTATATTCATTATTGTTTTTCCTATGTAAATAAATGTTGCTTCATCAGTACTGTTTTGTTTGTTTGTTTACATTTTGACACACTAACACATAACATTGTTTATATGCATTGGGCTTTGATACATAATATTTATTTCATATTAATTAAGTTAATTGTTGAAAAGTAGAAGTGTTTTTAGCAAATTTAATATAAATCTTAATGTTTATTTGAATTTATTTCTTAATGTTTATGTTTTCACATATTCACTGTTCCATGTCTTGATGTGTTGTTATGCATATTTCTTAAATTCCTAATGCATTTTTACATTCATATTATTGCACATATGACAGTGAACAGAAGTTTCCTTTAGAAACTAAAAAATTTATCAAAGAACTTTTCTTCCAAGTTTCTGTGGTCTTGTTTTGGTTATGCATGTTGTTGGTTTTTACACCCAAGTGTTTTGAAAATGTGAGTTTTTCTGAATGTCTACTTTTTAAATTGTAAATAAGTTCCCAATAGTTTGCAGAATTCAATTTCATAATTGCTATCTTGTGAGAGATTTCACTGAAAAATAGTATATTGGTTAGTTTAGTTGAGTTATAAATTTTAGTCATGTATGGACATGCGGGTTGATTGTTGGCATACTGTATTACTTTCATGCTATATTTATGTATCATGTGAAGAATATTGTTTGAAATTTACACACTTTCAGATATTTGATTCCATTTTATAAAGAAATATTAGCAGTAATGGTGTTTGTTTGGGCATGTGTATGGTTTTTGTACTCTGCCGGTATTGCTCGTCCCTTTAGTTTTTACATGGTTTGTAAATTTTTAATGCGTGGGAAGTTTTTGAAAATTATTTGCACTGTTCAATTTAATGAGTTTGATTTTGTAAGAGGTTTCATTTTGGCAAGGCAGATTATTTTGTTTTTGGTGGAGGCAAATCTTGAATAGCTGTTGTTGTTTTGTGATTATTTTGAATTGCATGCTGGTGATTAACTTATTGAAGATTTTGTGACATTGAATTTGATGATTTCTACGTATGAGAAGAAGTTAAATGTTTTTGTTGATGATTATTTCATTTCTGGTAGTCTTTGTTTATATAGATTTTCCATATTTGGATTACTTGGGATATTCAATTTAATTGTTTATAATGTGATTACATCATCCTGGCAAGTGTAGTTGAAGGTGAAAGTGTGTTATTATCTCATCAACAACTTTATTTTGTAAAGATGAAGTCTGAATATTGAATGGGCATTTAGGATCCCCCCCCCCCTTTCTGATGGGAGTTATCAATGAGTGAAGGCATGTCAACTGAACTTCATATCCTATTTTTTATGATTGAAATGAAGAAATTTTGAAAAGATATCTACTTTGTTATGCTCTAACATGGAAGAAGAATGTATAGTTATATGAAGCAGTTTTATAGTATAGAGAAGAAGAAGTTTGTGTACAGTGTAAATGACAACAAAGAATCAACCTTTACTTTCAACTCAAGATAAGAGAAGACAAACTGGAACATAGATGTCACTCTTCTGAAATGATGTGTTGATCATTTTCTTCATACAAAGAGATGCTGGAAGACAACATATATGAAAGCTGTTTCAATTTTCATTCAAAGAATTTTATTGGAAAAGACTTGTTTTGATGAAAATCCATAGGAAACATTCCTACACTGAGTTTTCGGATAGGAGTCTGGGGAGTTTGACTGATTTCACAATGTTAAATAGCATATTGTTTACTGTGTTAGATGTTAATTCATTATTTCCATGAATAGTTAATTGTTACTATTTAAATACATGCAATTTTTGAATTCTTTAGAAACTAAATACAGTATAGTTATGAACACTATTAAATGCATTGTTACATCAACAATGATGCCCAGTAACAATATATGATTCTATAATTCTTAGCTAACTGTAAGCAACAGAGAATATTGTTCTTAATACTTTTGAACACATTGTTACATCAACAATATTAAAGGCAACAATGAAGAACAAATGATATATGTGAACAATAGTATTAAAATCTCTTCATTAACAAGGTGTTTTGATATTTGCTTCATTGAAGAAGAATCATAATGAGGTAAGTGGATTTCAGTTTATGAATACTGTATTTGACACACTTGTAAACAAAAGAGTGTTTGAAGATTCCACGACAACATTCAATTAACAGTGTCTGCTCCTTTTTTTTAGGCCAAGTATGAACTGTAATAGTTTTAAAAATAGTACTTTTATGAATATTTGAGTACACTACATTCAATATTTTTTTTCACATTAAGGATATTAAATGAATTTGAATCACTCAGACAAACTTGCAATGTTTCTTCGTAGAACATTATTCATCCTTACGTATTGACATACCATTTGTACCAAATTAAATTGATTGCAATTAAAATATATATTAATTACACTTCTTTTCTATATAAGGAATCTGCAGTGTTATTGTATTTTAGACAAAATTTCATAAATATTTTCACAAAAAGTGTTTTAATTTGAAAAACACATGATTTGAAGGAGGATAATAATGAGGTCAATGGATTTAATGGTTAGAAAAGGTATCATTTTCACATTTGTGAGTAGAGAATTACTACGAGGATTCCTCGTTGACATTCAAGTTGCAGTGTGCACTACTTATATTTAAAAAATTTGTAGATATAGTACATCAGAAAAAGAATTTTCATTGATAATAAGAGTTCTACTGTGCATTCATAATTTTACTAACATTAAGGCTAATAAAGGTATTTCAGTTATTTTCATCTAAACATGTCATGTTTCAACACAGAATATTCTTCATCGTTACATATACACAGATCATTTTCACCAGATTTAAGAACTACCAATGAAAAAGACGCATTACATATAATTTATGACTTTTTAAAGATAGTGAATTTAATAGTAATTTGAAGTTAATGTATCTTGTTATGTTTAATGCGTTTTAATAATAATGTTAATAGTGCACATGCATTATGTTTGAAAATGGAATTGACTTTATTGTACTGAACTGTGCATTTATTGAATTTCAGACAAAATGTGACAAATATTTGAAACAATGTATCATTGAAATGATTATTATAATGTTTGTTTACATATCAGAGACAATATAGGTCTGTTTGATATCAATGGTTTGTGACTAAAATGGTGAAGGAAGGATATACCATTCAATACACAATCATATAACTGTATTATACATTTACTTTTATAATATAAATACTTTTATGTGTTCTTTTCTCAATAACAAGTACATTTGACATTATTTAATTGTTATTTACAAGAATAAACCTTACAAGTAACTGTGATAGTTTAATGTGTAAGCTTGTTTCGACAAACAGTATTTACTGAATTATTGAAAATCATAACCTAGCACATTAGAAACATTTCACATATCATTAACATAAAGAAATGACAATTACTATGTTTGTTAATGTTTTGCATTAATTAAAGAATTTTCATTTTACATGCAGCTTTATATGTTGTATGCACTTACATGTTTAGCATTCAGATGGTTGTTACAATGTTGTTTGTGGAAACATAAGAGGCAATTTATGTCTTTTTGATATCAATGATATCTCACATAAATGATATTGGAAATATAAACCACTCAGTATAAAAGAATGTAACTGTCTTACACGTTAACATTTTTAATATTGAAGCTTGTAAGGTCTGTTTCATGCATAACAAGTACATGCGACACTTTTTGAGTATTCTTTACATTAATAAAACTTACAAATAACTGGCATAGTTTAATATGGATGTTTGTTTCGACAAACAGAATTAACTGAAATGTTGAAAATAATTGCTTAGTGTTTGTACTTATCACATTATAAGAATTTCTCAC
Organism: Argiope bruennichi; assembly: GCF_947563725.1. Lineage (NCBI taxonomy): Eukaryota > Metazoa > Arthropoda > Arachnida > Araneae > Araneidae > Argiope > Argiope bruennichi. The sequence continues at coordinate 151,287,120 of NC_079151.1, forward strand.
AATGTTTACATTAAAAGAAAGATAACAATTACAATGTTTATAAATGTTTTACAGAATAATCATTTTATATGCAACTTCATGTATAAGTTATATGCTCTTGTATGTTTATAGTTAACAGTTTATGAATATTTTACTGCATTTCACATAACACTAAATGTAAAAATGGGTAAATTTCATATAGACTAAAGAATATGCTTACTTAAACATTTGATGAAACATGAGAAGCAATTAATGTATTCTTATTGTAAACACTGTATGAAGAAAGAAGAACCTTGCAGACATATTGCAGTTGTAAAAAACACTCTTAATAACTTCTTTGAATTCACTGAATAACTTCATTGAATGTTCAAACTTTGTGCCTGTATTTAACACAATGTAAGTAATTTGTAATGTTCCATTTGATACAGTGTTTACATGTATAATGAATGAAACATTTCACATGAACAAAAGAATGCATTACAACATCTAGAGTGTACAATTGTTCAGTAATGTAAAATTACACACAGGTTGGGCTTTTATACAAACATATTCATATAACTTGTTTCAACATGTAATAAGCACTTGCATATTGCAGCTTCAAACTATATTACAGTGCATTTTACATGACATTGAACTTTAAAAACAACTTGTTACATGTAGAAACATTTCTCATTAAGTAAATAAGAAGCTGAACATATTAATATAGATACTGGATGAAACATTTGAAGAAATCTATGTATTCATTCATTGTAAATATTGTATAAAGGAGCTATACTTTAATTAGAATTGGAAATAACAATCTTAATAATGTATGCCTCTATTTAACACAATATAAGTATGACATTACACTTCACATAATGTTTATATGAATAAATACTTATAAATTTTACATTAATATTAGATAGAGGTTACAATTTCAGTGTAAGGTAAAATGACACATGTACTTTATAGTAAGCATTCTTCATATAAGTATTATCTATTTACATAATCTGTTTGAACAAGTAATAAACACCTATGAGTAGAATCCACAAACTATATGTTTGTATTTAACATGAAATAAGTATGTCAGTCACATTTTAAACAAGATTAAACATAAACAACAGGAAATAGGAGAAAGGTATTGCATTTCACACTGTATTACAAGTAAACAATGTTAACATTTTGCACAGTTTGAAGATGAAGCTTAGTTAAGATGAAACATTCTTTGAATGTAAATGTTGTTTGAAGAAATAGGAACCCACGCATAAATTATAGTTGTACAAAGGACTCTAAATCATTTATGTATTGGATGTACAAGCTTTATGCCTGTATTAAACAGAATATAACATAAAATTAAACATTAACAAGAGAATGCTGTACATGAAAACAACATTAATATTAGAAAATGGTTACATTTACAGTGAAAGTAAACAATATACATTCATTACAGCCAACTTGTTTGAACAAGTAATATGCATCTATAAATTGTATTTACCTGAAGATGAAGATTTCCTTACATTATAAACAACATTTAATAATTAGAACAACCTGTTATATGATGAAACATTTCACACTGATTAAAGATGAAGCTTACAGACATACTGAGTATAATCATATAGATTCTTGATGAAATATTTGAAGAAATGTATGCATTCTTTGATTGTAAATAGTACATAAAGAATCTGCACACAAAATATAGGTGGTAATAACATTTTTATGCAGAAATTTGTTGAATTTACAAACCATATCTTTGCATTTACAGTACACATTCATTTAAGACTTGAGCTTTCTTTATACAACTGTTACCTCTTCATATCACTTCTTTCCACAAGTAATAAGCACTAATGTTTTGAATATCTAAATTGTATGTTTGAATTTTACATAATATAATGATTTCACTCAACATGAATTATGAAAACAACTTGCAGTTTGAGTAAGCATTTCACAAGTGATTAACCATGAAGCTAAATTTCAAATAAATGAACAATATAATTGATACTACATGAAACATGAAGGGGGCTGAATGTTTATCATTATACACAAAAAATGCAGCAAGAAATCATACTCTTATGCATTAATAAGTTGAATATACAAGCCATATATTTGTATTTATCACACTATAAGAATATCTTTACATTTAACACAATTTTTACATGAAGGAAAGATTACAATATCATGAAATATTTTGCATTAGTGAAAGATTCAGCTCAGTAATTAACTGAATGAAAACATTCATTCACAAATGATTGATATTTTATGTTACATGAAGGAATACATTTATATTAAAGCTTGTACTCAATTATATGTTCAATTTAACATATTAAAAGACAGTATTTGTACTTAACTCAGTATTTACAGTAGAAATTGTTTTAATTTGAAAGACATATCATTTTTTACACTGTTTAAAGAATTTTGAAGATACATTACACATTGTATGAAGGAAACTAAACAACTTGTGCACTCATTAACACAATTTGACCTACTTTGAAGTTCATATGAAGTATACAAGAACATTTACATCTTTTACTTCACTAATTTGACATTCTTTACACAAAATTGAGTTCTAAATTAGAATTACTTCAAAGAACACTTGAATTCTTTCTTCGAATGCATCTAAATATGAACTTTACCAGGCATTTATCTTAATTTACTAGAATTTAAGTGCTTGACCTACTTTTAGGTTTGAATCAAGTATTTAACAACATTTGAAGGTTTTATTTCATTATTTTTATAATATTTACACCAAATTGAGTTCTAAATAAGAATACATTCTGCAAATACAGGTATTTAACTTAATTTCAGCGTATTAAAACTCTATAAATTTGTATTTGAGTGAATTAAAGATATAAATGTTACTTAACATTTTAAATTCAGAAGCATAAACAATTTCATAAATATCAATAAAAATTCACAAAAAGTAATTAAAGATAAGTCAAAATGTAAACATTTTAAGGAAAAATAGAGATGCGCGATTTTCGGCAAAGTCCTAATAGGAGCACGCGATAAGGTGAAATTTTCTACTAAGTCCGACGATGTGAGAAGTCGCGTTTTTCAGCAAACTCCAAATCAGAACGCGCGATAAGGTGATAGTCGCTTCGCTAGTTTTCCGTCCAAGTCCGACGATGTGAGATTTTCGGCAAAGTCCTAACCGGAGCACGAGAAAGTGAGAAGTCGCTACCCGAGATTTCCTTCTAAGTGCAAATAGGGGAGAAGTCGCGATTTTCTTCAAAGTCCAATCACCGAGAAGAGCGCTAAATACTACGTAGCACTAGTTCGGCGAAACGGGTTGCCTGTGCACAATTTTTCTTATTTTCGCCCGCGGCGGCTTCTTCCGGTCGCCTGGTGGCTGGGCAAAGCGCGCGCCACTCGCGATCACGAGCGGAACGTCGGGGATCGTCCGTAGCCCTATATGAGTAGCAGGTGACTGCTGGAAACAGTGGTCGATCGCGAGACAGAATGCGTTTTAAAAACGCGTCGTAATCTCGCGAACCTGTCTTAGGTCTCGGCAACGGGATTGGGTTGTTAGTACCGGTTGGCTACCTCCGGGAAAGCGGTCCTCTAACGTTGACGGTGGGTCTGTCGTGCCCGATCGGATCGGTTCTCGGTTCTTTATGGGTCGGTCGGACGCTGCCTCCGGGATCGAGGGTGTTATTCTTCTGCTACGAAGGCTGCGATCGGCGGGGAGGTATTCTCCGTCTTTCTGGCCGCTTCCAAACTATCTCAGCCTCTCTGCGAGCGGCTCGGCCCCCGTGCCGTTGACGCGACGAGCAGAACCGTACTTAAAGGAATTGATTGGTTTTCTGCATCTGTGTCCAGCGCACATATCTTCTCGATGCCTCCGCACTCGCCCCGCGGCGTTGAAGCCGTCGGGGAAGTCGTGAGACTATAGAACCTCTGTAGATTGCACGGGGAATACCTACACAAAAAGCGAGATTGACTGAGGGATCCTCCGTTGTCGAGGCGTCCCCCGCGACTGAGATGGTCGCGACTCGTGAAATGTAAGGATTCGGAGTGCATTTTCCGAACGTTCTAACGAACGATGGAAGTTACCTGGTTGATCCTGCCAGTAGTCATATGCTTGTCTCAAAGATTAAGCCATGCATGTCTAAGTACATGCCGTATTAAGGCGAAACCGCGAATGGCTCATTAAATCAGTTATGGTTCCTTGGATCGTACCTTACTACTTGGATAACTGTGGCAATTCTAGAGCTAATACATGCAGCAGAGCTCCGACCTTCGGGAACGAGCGCTTTTATTAGACCAAAACCAATCGGGCCTCGTGTCCGTCTCTTGTGGTGACTCTGTATAACTTTGGGCTGATCGCACGGGCTCGTCCCGGCGACGTATCTTTCAAGTGTCTGCCTTATCAACTGTCGATGGTAGGTTACGCGCCTACCATGGTCGTAACGGGTGACGGGGAATCAGGGTTCGATTCCGGAGAGGGAGCCTGAGAAACGGCTACCACATCCAAGGAAGGCAGCAGGCGCGCAAATTACCCACTCCCAGCACGGGGAGGTAGTGACGAAAAATAACAATACGGGACTCTTTTGAGACCCCGTAATTGGAATGAGTACACTCTAAATCCTTTAACGAGGATCCATTGGAGAGCAAGTCTGGTGCCAGCAGTCGCGGTAATTCCAGCTCCAATAGCGTATATTAAAGTTGTTGCGGTTAAAAAGCTCGTAGTTGGATCTCAGCTCCGGCCGGACGGTCCGCCTACCGGTGGTTACTGTTCGCTGCCGAGCGTTCAGGGGGCTTCTGTCTATGATCTTCACCGGTTGTGGGCGGAGACCCTCACGTTTACTTTGAAAAAATTAGAGTGCTCAAAGCAGGCGCGACGCCTGAATAATTGTGCATGGAATAATGGAATAGGACCTCGGTTCTATTTTGTTGGTTTTCGGAACACGAGGTAATGATTAAGAGGGACAGACGGGGGCATTCGTATTGCGACGCTAGAGGTGAAATTCTTGGACCGTCGCAAGACGAACTACTGCGAAAGCATTTGCCAAGAATGTTTCCATTAATCAAGAACGAAAGTTAGAGGTTCGAAGGCGATCAGATACCGCCCTAGTTCTAACCATAAACGATGCCAGCCAGCGATCCGGCTGTGTTCCTCAAATGACACGCCGGGCAGCTTCCGGGAAACCAAAGCTTTTGGGTTCCGGGGGAAGTATGGTTGCAAAGCTGAAACTTAAAGGAATTGACGGAAGGGCACCACCAGAAATGGAGCCTGCGGCTTAATTTGACTCAACACGGGAAAACTTACCCGGCCCGGACACAGGAAGGATTGACAGATTAAGAGCTCTTTCTTGATTCTGTGGGTGGTGGTGCATGGCCGTTCTTAGTTGGTGGGGCGACTTGTCTGGTTAATTCCGATAACGAACGAGACTCTAGCCTACTAAATAGACGTTCCCATCCTCTTGTAGTGGGACGTTCTTCTTAGAGGGACAAGCGGCGTTTAGTCGCACGAGACAGAGCAATAACAGGTCTGGGATGCCCTTAGATGTCCGGGGCCGCACGCGCGCTACATTGAAGGAATCAGCGTGTGCTTTCCCTGTCCGAAAGGACTGGGTAACCCGTTGAACCTCCTTCGTGCTGGGGATTGGAAAGTGTAATTGATTCCATGAACGAGGAATTCCCAGTAAGCACGAGTCATCAGCTCGTGTTGATTACGTCCCTGCCCTTTGTCCACACCGCCCGTCGCTACTACCGATTGAATGATTTAGTGAGGTCTTCGGACTGGCGCTCGGATTGGCCTTTTGGTCGAGCCGGTGTGCCGGAAAGATGACCAAACTTGATCATTTAGAGGAAGTAAAAGTCGTAACAAGGTTTTCGTAGGTGAACCTGCGAAAGGATCATTAATTAAACCTTTATTTTTAAACGAGGAACTTTTTTTAAGTTCCTTGCCGGTACTGGTTCCCACGCGACTCGGGGAACGAAGTACCCAAATTCGAATATATGATGCCTACTATGGGTGTGCCTGTTCTATCCCCGGCCCTCGACTTGGGCAAGAGGGGGGTCCTAGTTAACTAGGGCTAGGCTTGAAGAGATGTGCCTGTGTGCACACCGCCCCGTGGCATCGCTTCCCTATATGGGGAGTGTCATTGAATAATTAACTCGAACGCACTAACGACCTTTCGGAAACGATTGGCCAATATAAAAAAAAAGTACAACTCTGAGCAGTGGATCACTCGGCTCACGGGTCGATGAAGAACGCAGCCAGCTGCGAGATTTGGTGTGAATTGCAGGACACATTGAGCACTGATTTTTCGAACGCACATTGCGGCCTCGGGTCCTGCCCGGGGCCTCGCCTGTCTGAGGGTCGGATAAGACTTGCAAAGGATAATACTTTTTATCCAATTGGCCGTGTCGGGTTTTATAAACTCGTCGGCTCAAGTATTATTAGGATCCTCCCCGGTCGAGAAAGCATAGCCCTCGTGCATGCTCGTCGCTCGGAGAAGACGGACCACGTTTCTCCACAAAGACGAGACGGCTTAATGCTTATAAGTGACTTAATAAAAGGGGTTTTGAAGTCCTACTAGGCTTTTAAGCTTAGAAACAATTTTAAATAACGACCTCAGATCAGACGAGATGACCCGCTGAATTTAAGCATATAAATAAGCGGAGGAAAAGAAACCAACAGGGATTCCCTGAGTAACGGCGAGCGAAAAGGGAAGAGCCCAGCGCCGAAGCCCGCTCTCGAGAGGGAGCCGGGCAATGTGGCGTTTAGGAGTGAGCGTGCCGGTGGTCGACTCTGCAGCAAGTCCCCCTGACCGGGGCTGTTACCCAGAGTGGGTGCGAGGCCCATAGCTGCTAGGTCGCCGTCGGATGCGATCTCCTTGGAGTCGGGTTGCTTGGGAGTGCAGCCCTAATCGGGTGGTAAACTCCACCTAAGGCTAAATACTGCCGTGAGACCGATAGCAAACAAGTACCGTGAGGGAAAGTTGCAAAGAACTTTGAAGAGAGAGTTCAAGAGTACGTGAAACTGCTCAGAGGCAAACGGGTG
>NC_079151.1:151301583-151321583 GCF_947563725.1 Argiope bruennichi
AAGCAGAATTTTAGTATGTTATATTAATCAGTGATCCGTTAAAACGTTTGTAATGAATCATTTTCGAATAAAATATCTTATTTCTGAGAATTGCCACCGTGCACAGTAATACAAAATTCAAACATAAGATCGTGATACTTTATCCGTTGCAACGTATCAAATGGATTGTACGCATTAAAAAATAATTGTGGAAAATGATATCCTACTTCTGAGAAACGTTTTCGGATAGGATCATAAATCATTCGGATACGAAACGTTACAATTTAAAAACAATTGCCAATACTGAAAAGTGAAAAAGTTTGAATCTGTAGAGGCTGTATTCTAGCGTCCCAGGATACTTTTCCAGTTTTTTGATTGGCAGACGATTTGCAGCTCGATTTTGCTTCAAAAGGAACTGTGACCGTGTCTGTTGAAATTCATTTCTTGAACTTCGATGGCGGTCTTTTAAACGGAATATTATTTGTAATTTTCATTTGTGTATTTTAGAAAGGTGTATATTTTATAACTCATTATTATTTCCTTAAAAATCTGACCTTCATTCTCGTTCCCTGCTGCAGACGATAATTATCACTTCGAACCGAGGATGCAAAAGAGTTTGTTTTTCAACGGAAAGAAATGAAATGGCGTGTAACTTAATCGGTCGTTCTTTTTCAAATTTTCTGTTCCGTAGTTAGTTGCGAAGTATTTATTTTACCAGTTAAAAATAGGAAGTGTCTTTTTATCATATTGTAGTCGTCGAATTCTGTAAGTGTTCTTTTTATTTAGCAATTAGAAAACCAGAAGTGCAGTGCGGGAAAAAAAACAAGAAAAAAAAAAAACGCCAACCGGGTGCTTAATTGCGTCATTTTATTCCTTTTTCTAACGCTTCTTTTGGAATATTTTGTGTTTAACACTGTAGCATGTCAACAACTGTTTCCGACGGACATTTCTTTTGGAAGGAAAGTGATAACTGTTTTAGAATCGAAAGTGAAATGATGAATGTGAGCAATTGAGTTATATGTCAGATTATCCTCCCATTGGTGTTTTGTTATGACGTGTCAAAATTGTTTTCCAAACATAATCTTGAGATGTTGTTACAAAAAACTGTAATAAAATTTATATAGTTATTTCAATTATGCCATTTGATTCAGGAATTTTGGCTCATTCTGATATGTTGAGAAAGCAATAGAATAAAAAAATTGCAAAAGCTACTGCAGTTGGAAAATGGGTAAGTTTTTCTAAAAAATTTTTCAATGGTTTGTTTGCACTTTGTATTAAAATCTTATAATGTCATCAGTTTCTTTTATATCTGCTTTTAGTGTTTACGTTCAGATTTTTCATTATATCTGATTTTGTAATTTTGATTCCAATCACTTCAATAAACCTGTTATGTTTAATTGCGTACCAAGTTTCTCGTTAAGTAATCTCCTTGGTAGTATAGGTAGCCCTTTTTGTGACACATTAAAACTTTACTGTTTCATTTCCAAATTTTCTTCCTTTGTGTTCTTCAATTTGTGGATAAATTCCTATTCATTCTTAAATAGATTCATATTCTGCATTCACTTTGTTTTTTTAGAATTGCAAAACAATTCAGCATTCATAGAGTGGATAAGTTCTTGCTATCTAAATAATTCTGACCAAAAAAATTTTTTCTATTAAATTACTCAAAAGTGAAGTACAGTCCTTTCAGCAAGGCGTGTTATTCGAAATTACAATTTTGTACTGATACTTTTGAAATGAATGACTATTTTTTGTTTTGTTTTGAGAGCGAGTGCTGAAATCCTTTCAAAATGATTGAAATTTCATAAATTTTTGGTGCATAAAAAAATACATTTTCTTTTCAAAACTTTGTGTTTTGACCGTGAAAATAATAACACAAGCAAATAAATTTCCTTTAGTCTATATATATTAGACATCAATTTTTGTTACATGTGTATTTTACACACATTCACTTCGTTATACTTTTGTCTTTCAATTTTAGTTGCATGTCTCCCCCCCTCCCCCATTGCACACTTTCACTATGTTGGTGTGGTGTGGAAGTACGCAGAGTGCAATTTTGGTTCATTTCAATATGTAATTTATGTACGTGGTGTCTTTACAATTCACTAAAGAAGAAGCATAAGTTTCAGTAATGATGCGGACAAATTTGAATTGATGTCTTTTGTTTTCGAGAATTAACTTTGGTATTGTAGTGACCGATTTTAATTGAACATTCTTTTTAGTATTTTCTAAAATAATAACCTATTTCGGTTTCGAGGGAGCCTTTTTCTGATTACAAATTTAAATGTGGTTTTTGTGCATTAAATTCTTACCCCCCCCCCTTTTTTTTTTTTTTTTTTTAAAGTTTCAACTGTTTATTTCTAGTGTTCATTTCATTGTGATGTATTAGTTCGCATCTCTTAATGTTAACTAATTTTTTTGGTTGCATATATTTCTTTTAAATGAAATCAAATTGAAAAATGAACTGCTTGTTTTTGTTTTGTTTTGAGAGCGAATTCTAAAATCATTTCTGATTGCTTGAAACCTCTGATTTTTTTATAAATTTTGAGTGCATGAAAAATACTTCCCCCCTCCCCCCCAATTTGTGTTTTGAATGTGGAAATAATATCACGAGTAATCAACTTTCTTTTAATTATATTTTTGGTTTTCGCTCTTGCTTGCATGCATCTTTTGACCATCCCCCCCCCCAATTACAATTTTGTGCTGATAGTAGTGAAATGAATTCAATTTATTTTGTTTTGTTTTCATGGAAAATGATCAAATCTTTTCTAAATGATTGAAACATCTGGAATTGCATAAAGTTGTGGTGCATAAAAAATTAATTTTGTTTTCAAAATATTGTGTGTGTGTATATATATATAAATATTAGACATTAATTCCAGTTGCATGTGCATTTTACACAAATTCACCCCATTATACTTTTGCCTGTCAATTTCACTTGCATGTATATCTCTCCCCCCCCCCCCTGCACATTTTCACTGTGTTGGTGTGGTGTGGAAGTATGCAGCATACAATTTTGGTTCATTTACATGTGTAATTTATGCACAGTGTGTCTTCACGATTCACTTCAGAAGTATATTATCTAAATATCTCTATTGATTCGAGCAATATTAAATTCACATCTCCTGTTTTCATAAATTAATTTTCATATTACAGTGTCTTAATTTAAGTGAACATTCTTGTTAGTATTTTACAAATTAAGTATGTATTTTGTGCATATCCCCCCCCCCCCCTTTATCTAGTTTTCATTCCATTTCGATTTATCAGTTCACATCTTTTAATATTCAATATCATTTTATGTTGTAATTTCTTTTTAATAAAATTTAAGATGTTTTCATTTTATTGATTTTATTCAATATGTTCATGTGGTGTGGAAGCTGTTATATTTCCATTGAATTTATTTTAATATGCATTTTTCTCATTTGTACTTTTGTGTGTTCATTACGTGACATGCTCAATAAATTACTATTGTCATTAAGAGTCATCCCCCCCCCCCACACACACACAATGATTTTGTTGCTTTTTAATGTTGTACAGTCCTTGCAGTAATATGTATAATTTATAATTACAAATTTCTACTGGTACGTGTGGAATGAATGAATAAGTATTTGATTTGTTTTGAGAGCGAGTGCTGAAATCATTTCTGCCATCTCTTAAATTTTTGGTGAATAAGAAATGAGTCTTCTTTTCCAAATTTGCTGTTTTGACCATGAAAGTTATTTCATGAGAAAACAACTTTTATGAAATCAACTTTGTTAAATTATATATTTGGTTTCAATTTTGCTTGCATGTGTCTTAATTCTCACACACACACACATTCACTGTGTTGGTGTGGTGTTGAAATATGCAGGATACAATTTTGGCTCATTTCCATATGTAATTCATGTGCATGATGTTTTTATTATTTATTAAAAAAACATGTTCCATAAATTTCTGTATTGATTCGGACAATATTGAATTAGCATCGCCAATTTTTATGATTTAATTTTGGTATTGTGGTTACTGATTTTAATCGAACAGTCTTCTTCTAATAAGTAACAAATGTATTTCCGCTATTGGTTTTAGATGGAGCATTTAAATAATTGTTTATTAGAATATTATTTTTGTGCGTAATTCCCCCCCACCACCACCCCCCCCCCCCCAAAAAAAAAAGATGTTTCAGTCTTCTTCCTTTCACTGTTTCTTTTTTTTACATGTTCATTCCTAGTGATAATTTCATTTCGAGTTATTAGTTTAAATCTCTTAATGTTTACTACCATTTTATGTTGTAAAAAAATTTTTATGAAATTAAGGATGGTTTTATTTTATGAACCATTCACTCCATTCATGTGGTGTGAAAGCTGTCAGATGTCCATTCAATTTTTCTCCATATGCATTTTCCTCATTTGTGCTTGTTGTGTGTTTTAAGTGTCGTGCTCAATAAATTTATGCAATCATTCAGAATGTTACCTCCCCCCCCCCCCCTTATATTTTTTTATAGTGTTGTATGCCAGTGTAATTTTTTAATTTATTTTCTAAGAACTAAAGAGATAATTTTGTTTTTACAGTGAACGTTGAAATAGTTTTAAAAAAATGGTCATACAAGATTTCTTTTATTCCATTTAAAAGATGTTATTTTGTTTATTTTTAAAAAGCTGTTCTTCCTGCTGTACTATTAATTTCATGTTCATTAATTGAAGTTTAAATTTTTTTAATGTTATTGCTTTTGGTTTCATGCCTTATATATATATGCGTATGAAATTATAGATGTTTTGTTTGCAATGACTTTATCTGTATAGTGTTGGTGTGGTGTGACAGCTGTCAGAATGGCATTTGAATGCATTTTTTTATCCATTCTGCATGTTCTAGTTTGCTTTGTGTTTCTGATGTCTTAACGGATCACATTATATCAATTGATCAAGATAATATTGCTTTATTTTTTCTTTCAATCCTGTTTATATATGTGTCAGTTACTTTTTCAAAATGCATTTAATAATAGGTTAATTTCTTTTATTCTTTATTTCTTTTAAGCTAAAAATTTATTATTGTATGAAGTTAGTTACTCGTTAACACGTGTTTATTCTATAGAAATATTCGTATTAGAATATTAAAGGAAAGTGACTGGTGGTTTGTTGACATTCTCTGAAACAGTGATTAACAAGTTCATGTAATACAAAAATTCACTGAAACATTTTAAATTCAGTGAAGCACATAAAAAACAATGTTTACAATTGATTTGGTTAGGATTTCTTTGAAATCTTTTTCGAAAACAAATATTTTATTTTATATTGAATAATAAATATCTTAAATTCTTATTTTGTTATAAAAGTTTTTTTTCCCCCCTTCCATTGCATTAAACTAAGATTACCACTGCTTACTTTACTAATGTCTTGATAATGTCACTTTCTTTAAATAAAAAAAAATAATGAGTATGATATATCTTATTATTATTTGGACACGCTTTGAAGAATTTTAAGCTTTGCATGGTTCATAGCATTTGTAGTTCATTCCCCCCCCCCCCCCCAATATTCTCTGGTTGCTATAAAAACAAAAACTGTTAGTAAAATGAAACGCTTCTGCTTTCTTTCAAAAAATTTTTTTATTTTCTGGTTCTACAAATGAATTGGTAGTTCTGCTTTGAAAGTAGCAACCAGGTAAGTTGCAGAAAAGACATAAAAATGTTAATATCCTTGAAACAAAATATTGTTCAGTGTAATGTTCTTATAAGATGATTTTAAGTTTATATAGTGTTTTGTTAATCCTGCTTTGTCTATATATGAATTGCATGACCACTCCCACCTTACTTTTGTTTTGCACATAAAGTTCATATTTTTAAATTTTGCTTTGTACATTTATGCAAGCTTCATCACCCAACTGCATATTTCCTTTGTGTTGTGGAAATTTATTTGGATATTGAAGTGTGAAAACCTTCATTACTTGCTTTTTGAATGTAAAATCACAGTGTGAAAGATTTGTTTATGTATGTGACATGATATCAAAATGTACTGTTTTGATGATGCTAATTTGTTTGTTTCTGTTTTGCAGAAAATTTTAACATTTATCAATATGAAATTTTATGAAAAATTAAGTGCATAATTGTTTCTTCATGTGAACTGTAGGTTTGTATCTTTTCTTTTACTTTAAATGAGTTATAATACATCTAATTGCATCTATTTAGCTAGTAAGGAATTTTGGGATTAGTAGGTCTAATGAATAACAAAATGAGTTTAAGTTTACATTTGGAGCTTATATTGTTTATTAAAGTGATAATTCTTATTTTTTATTATAAAACAGGTTATTACCCCCCCCCCCCCAATTTACATTCCTCACCTTTAAAAGTATACATTTCCTTCCAATGTATTTAATCCATTAAATGCTTGACAGTATTATATTGAATTTAATATTTTTATGGTGAAAATAATCATTTCTAAAGTTTCCCTCCTTTATATTTAATTCATGAGTTGTGTATTGCACTTGACTGAAAATATTGAAAAAACAAAAAATTCTTATGTATAGACTTCTGTTTGACATTTTTAAAAAATTAATAATAATAAATGTTATAAGGAAAATAAAAAAAAAATGTATTTGGTAAAAGAAAATCTTAAATGCATATGAAGAAAAGAGAAAAAAAAAAAGTTCCGATGAGTAAGTGAAATTAAAATTCTTCTGTTTAAAATTCCTTTTCTAAAATTAAAAAAAAATGTAACAATCAGTTCCGATAGATAAAAAGTTTGTTGTCATTTTTCTCTTCGGGAGGGGAAGTAAATGTACAATGTTGCCATTCATGAAATGAGTTGTTATTATTGGAAACTGAATAGACACCGTAGCGGTCATGGTGAGTAAGTCATCCTACACCACTGATTGGTTCGATGGGATCCGAACATGTGATCGCAATCTTAATTATTTCTTTGCTAGGCGGTTGAATCCTGATTAACTGTTAACCGAACTGATTTCAACGGCTCTTCATTTGAATTTCATTTGTCCTTTGGTTGTCGGCGTGTGTGCTCTTCCATTGTTTGTGCTTTTCTAGAAATCTTTTTTAATTTCTAATTAATTTTTTTTTTTTTCTTTTGTAGATGGATGTTTTGCATATTTACTGAGCGGATTTCCTCTTCAAGAATGAGTTTTATGGATTGCGTGTGTTTCAAGATTAAAAGAGAAACTGCCGAAAAGAATGTCTTTGTGTGCGAGAGAGGTTTGAAGAAGATTTTAATTTTGTTTTCATCTGTGATGAATTCTAATTCCGAAGTGTTTGTGTATGATGATTTTTAACAACTAGTCGAAGCTGAGTGAATTTCCCGGATGATATGTGTGAAAGTCATGCTGAGAAATATTTCTATCTGTGCTAGAAAAGTTTGAAGTTCATTCATTGACCTTCAACTTCCATATGTTGCGACTTCTTTTTTAGCACATTTTGTGATTAATTTTAACAAGAATGGAATGCTTTCACTGGTTTATCCTTCATGAGAATTGAAATTTTGACAGTGAAATTAATTTTGCTTTAAGAAGGAACATTTTTAAAAATTGCAAGGTAAGTGTTTATTTTTTTATATGTATGTTTGTTATCTATGTTATAACTTCTGTAATATGAATTTTGAACGTAGTGATGATACATCTTAAAAACATTGGCATTTTTATTCAATATTGATTCAATTTATGCATCCTTTATTTTCTTAATACAAGAAAAATTTAATTATATAACCCTTCCATAATATGAATTGGAAATCAATTTCTTCTTGTAATAACTGGATGCATATTAATGTTGTAATTTTGATTTAGTAATGAATTCACTTATACATTTCATTTTATTAATACTTAGCTTTTTTTCATTAATTGCTATTCCACTTTTGTTTCTCACGTATGATGAAGTACTTTGCTTTTGTAATCTAATTGTTCATAGATACAAGAAATCATTTTCCTTTACTATTGACTTGGTGTATATTAATATTACAATTTAGATTTAGTTTTATTTATATTGATTTTTCACTTCTTATTCTAGTATAGTGTAGTACTTTTGCTTTAGTATTACTTAATAACATACACAACCCTTTTATGTAATGAATAAGAAATCAATTTCCTTTATAAATGACTTGGTGCATGGTTAATTTTATTCAGTTATTTAATATTATTGACTGCTCAATTCATAATAAAATGCTTTGCTATAGTATAATTTTACTACAGTGTTGAAGTGATAACAATCAGTTTGAGTAATTGTTAAAGTTTATACTGTTTATTATTTAATTTTGCAACAATATTTTTATTATGTGCAGTGAATTAGTTTATTTATTAATAGTTTCATGATAATTTAACTTATTTGATTTTAGTGTAACCTAAATATATACAAAGAATTTTATTATAATCAATAATATTAAGTAAAATAGTACAGATTAATCGCGAAATTAAAATACGCATTAACTTAATTGACAAAGCAAGAAATGAAAATTTAAGAAGAATGAAGACAAAGAAGCATGATGTGTCTTGACAAGAAGCGAATGCTGTGCCATGGTTATCCTGTGCACCAAACAACTTGGATGGGAAAGGCGAACTCCCCTTCATTCCTGTATTCCACTTTTCAATCCTGTGTTTATTCGGCATGTCACTTGGTACGTAACCGGAGGGTTGCTTTTCACCTGCACGATGCTTTGCTGTGTTATCCTGTGCACCCGTAGATCTTGGAAGAAAGTTGTGGGTTTTGTTTCATTCCTGTGTACGACCTGTCTTGGATGAAAATGTCGTCCCTGCACTTTGAAAATATCAGGAGATT
Organism: Argiope bruennichi; assembly: GCF_947563725.1. NCBI lineage: Eukaryota > Metazoa > Arthropoda > Arachnida > Araneae > Araneidae > Argiope > Argiope bruennichi. Next base: position 151,310,306 of record NC_079151.1, read on the forward strand.
TGTGTGGGTGAATAAAATGCTCGATTTCTGGCATTTGCTTATTTTGCTCTATTTATTTGCAAACAAACATTTTGCTTTTTTTTTATTATTATTATTATTATTTATTTCATTTATCCCTTTTGAGCAAAAATTAAATGTTTATTTTCAATTTTAAGCTTACTTTTACATAAATTAATTTTTGTTTTAATTACTTCTCATTGGATTATCAACTATTTATTTATGGTATCTTTTCTGTGGCCTGAATCCAAATGGGAAGCACCTATAGGCTTGTTTGTTATCTTAAAGGAACAAATCATTGAGTGTTTTCTCTTTGGATAAGGCCACAAAGGTATTTCTTAGTTACATGGTTTGAAAAAAATATATATATAGTATTGTAAGTTATGCATATATTCATGATTAAACTGTTAGTTATTGAAATAATTAATTTAATTTTTATTATTAGTGTATAGTTAATATTTTTTTTACTAGCAATGTATGCTGTTATCTCGATATCTCTTCTTCGCTGTACTGTGTTTAAGTAATTCAGGTTATTTATATTATAAGAGTTGTTATTAGTATTGGAAAATGATTTATTTATTGATTGGAATTATACTGACATTTCTTAAAGTGGAAGAGTTAAGATCTAACAATAAGACTGAATTCAGTTTCACAGTGTGCACCCCCCCCCCCCCCCCCTTCTTTAAGAATGCCAACTTTTAATTTAAGCCCATTTATTGCAAATTAGTAACAACAAAATTCAATTCATTGTTGCTTTTTCTCCCTTCGTTTAGTTGTGTTTTTCCTAATTTCAAGTCTATTCATTAGAAATTTGTTTCTGTTTTTAATTTGAATAGTATTGGATTGCTCGAATCCTGTCGAGCAGTGTCCAGGTACATATTCTTTCCGTTTATTCATTTTATTGCACATCTTTCATGTGTAGCTGATATATTTGCTTACTAAATTTATTTCTATATAATTTTAATTAGTATATTCATTATTGTTTTTCCTATGTAAATAAATGTTGCTTCATCAGTACTGTTTTGTTTGTTTGTTTACATTTTGACACACTAACACATAACATTGTTTATATGCATTGGGCTTTGATACATAATATTTATTTCATATTAATTAAGTTAATTGTTGAAAAGTAGAAGTGTTTTTAGCAAATTTAATATAAATCTTAATGTTTATTTGAATTTATTTCTTAATGTTTATGTTTTCACATATTCACTGTTCCATGTCTTGATGTGTTGTTATGCATATTTCTTAAATTCCTAATGCATTTTTACATTCATATTATTGCACATATGACAGTGAACAGAAGTTTCCTTTAGAAACTAAAAAATTTATCAAAGAACTTTTCTTCCAAGTTTCTGTGGTCTTGTTTTGGTTATGCATGTTGTTGGTTTTTACACCCAAGTGTTTTGAAAATGTGAGTTTTTCTGAATGTCTACTTTTTAAATTGTAAATAAGTTCCCAATAGTTTGCAGAATTCAATTTCATAATTGCTATCTTGTGAGAGATTTCACTGAAAAATAGTATATTGGTTAGTTTAGTTGAGTTATAAATTTTAGTCATGTATGGACATGCGGGTTGATTGTTGGCATACTGTATTACTTTCATGCTATATTTATGTATCATGTGAAGAATATTGTTTGAAATTTACACACTTTCAGATATTTGATTCCATTTTATAAAGAAATATTAGCAGTAATGGTGTTTGTTTGGGCATGTGTATGGTTTTTGTACTCTGCCGGTATTGCTCGTCCCTTTAGTTTTTACATGGTTTGTAAATTTTTAATGCGTGGGAAGTTTTTGAAAATTATTTGCACTGTTCAATTTAATGAGTTTGATTTTGTAAGAGGTTTCATTTTGGCAAGGCAGATTATTTTGTTTTTGGTGGAGGCAAATCTTGAATAGCTGTTGTTGTTTTGTGATTATTTTGAATTGCATGCTGGTGATTAACTTATTGAAGATTTTGTGACATTGAATTTGATGATTTCTACGTATGAGAAGAAGTTAAATGTTTTTGTTGATGATTATTTCATTTCTGGTAGTCTTTGTTTATATAGATTTTCCATATTTGGATTACTTGGGATATTCAATTTAATTGTTTATAATGTGATTACATCATCCTGGCAAGTGTAGTTGAAGGTGAAAGTGTGTTATTATCTCATCAACAACTTTATTTTGTAAAGATGAAGTCTGAATATTGAATGGGCATTTAGGATCCCCCCCCCCCTTTCTGATGGGAGTTATCAATGAGTGAAGGCATGTCAACTGAACTTCATATCCTATTTTTTATGATTGAAATGAAGAAATTTTGAAAAGATATCTACTTTGTTATGCTCTAACATGGAAGAAGAATGTATAGTTATATGAAGCAGTTTTATAGTATAGAGAAGAAGAAGTTTGTGTACAGTGTAAATGACAACAAAGAATCAACCTTTACTTTCAACTCAAGATAAGAGAAGACAAACTGGAACATAGATGTCACTCTTCTGAAATGATGTGTTGATCATTTTCTTCATACAAAGAGATGCTGGAAGACAACATATATGAAAGCTGTTTCAATTTTCATTCAAAGAATTTTATTGGAAAAGACTTGTTTTGATGAAAATCCATAGGAAACATTCCTACACTGAGTTTTCGGATAGGAGTCTGGGGAGTTTGACTGATTTCACAATGTTAAATAGCATATTGTTTACTGTGTTAGATGTTAATTCATTATTTCCATGAATAGTTAATTGTTACTATTTAAATACATGCAATTTTTGAATTCTTTAGAAACTAAATACAGTATAGTTATGAACACTATTAAATGCATTGTTACATCAACAATGATGCCCAGTAACAATATATGATTCTATAATTCTTAGCTAACTGTAAGCAACAGAGAATATTGTTCTTAATACTTTTGAACACATTGTTACATCAACAATATTAAAGGCAACAATGAAGAACAAATGATATATGTGAACAATAGTATTAAAATCTCTTCATTAACAAGGTGTTTTGATATTTGCTTCATTGAAGAAGAATCATAATGAGGTAAGTGGATTTCAGTTTATGAATACTGTATTTGACACACTTGTAAACAAAAGAGTGTTTGAAGATTCCACGACAACATTCAATTAACAGTGTCTGCTCCTTTTTTTTAGGCCAAGTATGAACTGTAATAGTTTTAAAAATAGTACTTTTATGAATATTTGAGTACACTACATTCAATATTTTTTTTCACATTAAGGATATTAAATGAATTTGAATCACTCAGACAAACTTGCAATGTTTCTTCGTAGAACATTATTCATCCTTACGTATTGACATACCATTTGTACCAAATTAAATTGATTGCAATTAAAATATATATTAATTACACTTCTTTTCTATATAAGGAATCTGCAGTGTTATTGTATTTTAGACAAAATTTCATAAATATTTTCACAAAAAGTGTTTTAATTTGAAAAACACATGATTTGAAGGAGGATAATAATGAGGTCAATGGATTTAATGGTTAGAAAAGGTATCATTTTCACATTTGTGAGTAGAGAATTACTACGAGGATTCCTCGTTGACATTCAAGTTGCAGTGTGCACTACTTATATTTAAAAAATTTGTAGATATAGTACATCAGAAAAAGAATTTTCATTGATAATAAGAGTTCTACTGTGCATTCATAATTTTACTAACATTAAGGCTAATAAAGGTATTTCAGTTATTTTCATCTAAACATGTCATGTTTCAACACAGAATATTCTTCATCGTTACATATACACAGATCATTTTCACCAGATTTAAGAACTACCAATGAAAAAGACGCATTACATATAATTTATGACTTTTTAAAGATAGTGAATTTAATAGTAATTTGAAGTTAATGTATCTTGTTATGTTTAATGCGTTTTAATAATAATGTTAATAGTGCACATGCATTATGTTTGAAAATGGAATTGACTTTATTGTACTGAACTGTGCATTTATTGAATTTCAGACAAAATGTGACAAATATTTGAAACAATGTATCATTGAAATGATTATTATAATGTTTGTTTACATATCAGAGACAATATAGGTCTGTTTGATATCAATGGTTTGTGACTAAAATGGTGAAGGAAGGATATACCATTCAATACACAATCATATAACTGTATTATACATTTACTTTTATAATATAAATACTTTTATGTGTTCTTTTCTCAATAACAAGTACATTTGACATTATTTAATTGTTATTTACAAGAATAAACCTTACAAGTAACTGTGATAGTTTAATGTGTAAGCTTGTTTCGACAAACAGTATTTACTGAATTATTGAAAATCATAACCTAGCACATTAGAAACATTTCACATATCATTAACATAAAGAAATGACAATTACTATGTTTGTTAATGTTTTGCATTAATTAAAGAATTTTCATTTTACATGCAGCTTTATATGTTGTATGCACTTACATGTTTAGCATTCAGATGGTTGTTACAATGTTGTTTGTGGAAACATAAGAGGCAATTTATGTCTTTTTGATATCAATGATATCTCACATAAATGATATTGGAAATATAAACCACTCAGTATAAAAGAATGTAACTGTCTTACACGTTAACATTTTTAATATTGAAGCTTGTAAGGTCTGTTTCATGCATAACAAGTACATGCGACACTTTTTGAGTATTCTTTACATTAATAAAACTTACAAATAACTGGCATAGTTTAATATGGATGTTTGTTTCGACAAACAGAATTAACTGAAATGTTGAAAATAATTGCTTAGTGTTTGTACTTATCACATTATAAGAATTTCTCACAATGTTTACATTAAAAGAAAGATAACAATTACAATGTTTATAAATGTTTTACAGAATAATCATTTTATATGCAACTTCATGTATAAGTTATATGCTCTTGTATGTTTATAGTTAACAGTTTATGAATATTTTACTGCATTTCACATAACACTAAATGTAAAAATGGGTAAATTTCATATAGACTAAAGAATATGCTTACTTAAACATTTGATGAAACATGAGAAGCAATTAATGTATTCTTATTGTAAACACTGTATGAAGAAAGAAGAACCTTGCAGACATATTGCAGTTGTAAAAAACACTCTTAATAACTTCTTTGAATTCACTGAATAACTTCATTGAATGTTCAAACTTTGTGCCTGTATTTAACACAATGTAAGTAATTTGTAATGTTCCATTTGATACAGTGTTTACATGTATAATGAATGAAACATTTCACATGAACAAAAGAATGCATTACAACATCTAGAGTGTACAATTGTTCAGTAATGTAAAATTACACACAGGTTGGGCTTTTATACAAACATATTCATATAACTTGTTTCAACATGTAATAAGCACTTGCATATTGCAGCTTCAAACTATATTACAGTGCATTTTACATGACATTGAACTTTAAAAACAACTTGTTACATGTAGAAACATTTCTCATTAAGTAAATAAGAAGCTGAACATATTAATATAGATACTGGATGAAACATTTGAAGAAATCTATGTATTCATTCATTGTAAATATTGTATAAAGGAGCTATACTTTAATTAGAATTGGAAATAACAATCTTAATAATGTATGCCTCTATTTAACACAATATAAGTATGACATTACACTTCACATAATGTTTATATGAATAAATACTTATAAATTTTACATTAATATTAGATAGAGGTTACAATTTCAGTGTAAGGTAAAATGACACATGTACTTTATAGTAAGCATTCTTCATATAAGTATTATCTATTTACATAATCTGTTTGAACAAGTAATAAACACCTATGAGTAGAATCCACAAACTATATGTTTGTATTTAACATGAAATAAGTATGTCAGTCACATTTTAAACAAGATTAAACATAAACAACAGGAAATAGGAGAAAGGTATTGCATTTCACACTGTATTACAAGTAAACAATGTTAACATTTTGCACAGTTTGAAGATGAAGCTTAGTTAAGATGAAACATTCTTTGAATGTAAATGTTGTTTGAAGAAATAGGAACCCACGCATAAATTATAGTTGTACAAAGGACTCTAAATCATTTATGTATTGGATGTACAAGCTTTATGCCTGTATTAAACAGAATATAACATAAAATTAAACATTAACAAGAGAATGCTGTACATGAAAACAACATTAATATTAGAAAATGGTTACATTTACAGTGAAAGTAAACAATATACATTCATTACAGCCAACTTGTTTGAACAAGTAATATGCATCTATAAATTGTATTTACCTGAAGATGAAGATTTCCTTACATTATAAACAACATTTAATAATTAGAACAACCTGTTATATGATGAAACATTTCACACTGATTAAAGATGAAGCTTACAGACATACTGAGTATAATCATATAGATTCTTGATGAAATATTTGAAGAAATGTATGCATTCTTTGATTGTAAATAGTACATAAAGAATCTGCACACAAAATATAGGTGGTAATAACATTTTTATGCAGAAATTTGTTGAATTTACAAACCATATCTTTGCATTTACAGTACACATTCATTTAAGACTTGAGCTTTCTTTATACAACTGTTACCTCTTCATATCACTTCTTTCCACAAGTAATAAGCACTAATGTTTTGAATATCTAAATTGTATGTTTGAATTTTACATAATATAATGATTTCACTCAACATGAATTATGAAAACAACTTGCAGTTTGAGTAAGCATTTCACAAGTGATTAACCATGAAGCTAAATTTCAAATAAATGAACAATATAATTGATACTACATGAAACATGAAGGGGGCTGAATGTTTATCATTATACACAAAAAATGCAGCAAGAAATCATACTCTTATGCATTAATAAGTTGAATATACAAGCCATATATTTGTATTTATCACACTATAAGAATATCTTTACATTTAACACAATTTTTACATGAAGGAAAGATTACAATATCATGAAATATTTTGCATTAGTGAAAGATTCAGCTCAGTAATTAACTGAATGAAAACATTCATTCACAAATGATTGATATTTTATGTTACATGAAGGAATACATTTATATTAAAGCTTGTACTCAATTATATGTTCAATTTAACATATTAAAAGACAGTATTTGTACTTAACTCAGTATTTACAGTAGAAATTGTTTTAATTTGAAAGACATATCATTTTTTACACTGTTTAAAGAATTTTGAAGATACATTACACATTGTATGAAGGAAACTAAACAACTTGTGCACTCATTAACACAATTTGACCTACTTTGAAGTTCATATGAAGTATACAAGAACATTTACATCTTTTACTTCACTAATTTGACATTCTTTACACAAAATTGAGTTCTAAATTAGAATTACTTCAAAGAACACTTGAATTCTTTCTTCGAATGCATCTAAATATGAACTTTACCAGGCATTTATCTTAATTTACTAGAATTTAAGTGCTTGACCTACTTTTAGGTTTGAATCAAGTATTTAACAACATTTGAAGGTTTTATTTCATTATTTTTATAATATTTACACCAAATTGAGTTCTAAATAAGAATACATTCTGCAAATACAGGTATTTAACTTAATTTCAGCGTATTAAAACTCTATAAATTTGTATTTGAGTGAATTAAAGATATAAATGTTACTTAACATTTTAAATTCAGAAGCATAAACAATTTCATAAATATCAATAAAAATTCACAAAAAGTAATTAAAGATAAGTCAAAATGTAAACATTTTAAGGAAAAATAGAGATGCGCGATTTTCGGCAAAGTCCTAATAGGAGCACGCGATAAGGTGAAATTTTCTACTAAGTCCGACGATGTGAGAAGTCGCGTTTTTCAGCAAACTCCAAATCAGAACGCGCGATAAGGTGATAGTCGCTTCGCTAGTTTTCCGTCCAAGTCCGACGATGTGAGATTTTCGGCAAAGTCCTAACCGGAGCACGAGAAAGTGAGAAGTCGCTACCCGAGATTTCCTTCTAAGTGCAAATAGGGGAGAAGTCGCGATTTTCTTCAAAGTCCAATCACCGAGAAGAGCGCTAAATACTACGTAGCACTAGTTCGGCGAAACGGGTTGCCTGTGCACAATTTTTCTTATTTTCGCCCGCGGCGGCTTCTTCCGGTCGCCTGGTGGCTGGGCAAAGCGCGCGCCACTCGCGATCACGAGCGGAACGTCGGGGATCGTCCGTAGCCCTATATGAGTAGCAGGTGACTGCTGGAAACAGTGGTCGATCGCGAGACAGAATGCGTTTTAAAAACGCGTCGTAATCTCGCGAACCTGTCTTAGGTCTCGGCAACGGGATTGGGTTGTTAGTACCGGTTGGCTACCTCCGGGAAAGCGGTCCTCTAACGTTGACGGTGGGTCTGTCGTGCCCGATCGGATCGGTTCTCGGTTCTTTATGGGTCGGTCGGACGCTGCCTCCGGGATCGAGGGTGTTATTCTTCTGCTACGAAGGCTGCGATCGGCGGGGAGGTATTCTCCGTCTTTCTGGCCGCTTCCAAACTATCTCAGCCTCTCTGCGAGCGGCTCGGCCCCCGTGCCGTTGACGCGACGAGCAGAACCGTACTTAAAGGAATTGATTGGTTTTCTGCATCTGTGTCCAGCGCACATATCTTCTCGATGCCTCCGCACTCGCCCCGCGGCGTTGAAGCCGTCGGGGAAGTCGTGAGACTATAGAACCTCTGTAGATTGCACGGGGAATACCTACACAAAAAGCGAGATTGACTGAGGGATCCTCCGTTGTCGAGGCGTCCCCCGCGACTGAGATGGTCGCGACTCGTGAAATGTAAGGATTCGGAGTGCATTTTCCGAACGTTCTAACGAACGATGGAAGTTACCTGGTTGATCCTGCCAGTAGTCATATGCTTGTCTCAAAGATTAAGCCATGCATGTCTAAGTACATGCCGTATTAAGGCGAAACCGCGAATGGCTCATTAAATCAGTTATGGTTCCTTGGATCGTACCTTACTACTTGGATAACTGTGGCAATTCTAGAGCTAATACATGCAGCAGAGCTCCGACCTTCGGGAACGAGCGCTTTTATTAGACCAAAACCAATCGGGCCTCGTGTCCGTCTCTTGTGGTGACTCTGTATAACTTTGGGCTGATCGCACGGGCTCGTCCCGGCGACGTATCTTTCAAGTGTCTGCCTTATCAACTGTCGATGGTAGGTTACGCGCCTACCATGGTCGTAACGGGTGACGGGGAATCAGGGTTCGATTCCGGAGAGGGAGCCTGAGAAACGGCTACCACATCCAAGGAAGGCAGCAGGCGCGCAAATTACCCACTCCCAGCACGGGGAGGTAGTGACGAAAAATAACAATACGGGACTCTTTTGAGACCCCGTAATTGGAATGAGTACACTCTAAATCCTTTAACGAGGATCCATTGGAGAGCAAGTCTGGTGCCAGCAGTCGCGGTAATTCCAGCTCCAATAGCGTATATTAAAGTTGTTGCGGTTAAAAAGCTCGTAGTTGGATCTCAGCTCCGGCCGGACGGTCCGCCTACCGGTGGTTACTGTTCGCTGCCGAGCGTTCAGGGGGCTTCTGTCTATGATCTTCACCGGTTGTGGGCGGAGACCCTCACGTTTACTTTGAAAAAATTAGAGTGCTCAAAGCAGGCGCGACGCCTGAATAATTGTGCATGGAATAATGGAATAGGACCTCGGTTCTATTTTGTTGGTTTTCGGAACACGAGGTAATGATTAAGAGGGACAGACGGGGGCATTCGTATTGCGACGCTAGAGGTGAAATTCTTGGACCGTCGCAAGACGAACTACTGCGAAAGCATTTGCCAAGAATGTTTCCATTAATCAAGAACGAAAGTTAGAGGTTCGAAGGCGATCAGATACCGCCCTAGTTCTAACCATAAACGATGCCAGCCAGCGATCCGGCTGTGTTCCTCAAATGACACGCCGGGCAGCTTCCGGGAAACCAAAGCTTTTGGGTTCCGGGGGAAGTATGGTTGCAAAGCTGAAACTTAAAGGAATTGACGGAAGGGCACCACCAGAAATGGAGCCTGCGGCTTAATTTGACTCAACACGGGAAAACTTACCCGGCCCGGACACAGGAAGGATTGACAGATTAAGAGCTCTTTCTTGATTCTGTGGGTGGTGGTGCATGGCCGTTCTTAGTTGGTGGGGCGACTTGTCTGGTTAATTCCGATAACGAACGAGACTCTAGCCTACTAAATAGACGTTCCCATCCTCTTGTAGTGGGACGTTCTTCTTAGAGGGACAAGCGGCGTTTAGTCGCACGAGACAGAGCAATAACAGGTCTGGGATGCCCTTAGATGTCCGGGGCCGCACGCGCGCTACATTGAAGGAATCAGCGTGTGCTTTCCCTGTCCGAAAGGACTGGGTAACCCGTTGAACCTCCTTCGTGCTGGGGATTGGAAAGTGTAATTGATTCCATGAACGAGGAATTCCCAGTAAGCACGAGTCATCAGCTCGTGTTGATTACGTCCCTGCCCTTTGTCCACACCGCCCGTCGCTACTACCGATTGAATGATTTAGTGAGGTCTTCGGACTGGCGCTCGGATTGGCCTTTTGGTCGAGCCGGTGTGCCGGAAAGATGACCAAACTTGATCATTTAGAGGAAGTAAAAGTCGTAACAAGGTTTTCGTAGGTGAACCTGCGAAAGGATCATTAATTAAACCTTTATTTTTAAACGAGGAACTTTTTTTAAGTTCCTTGCCGGTACTGGTTCCCACGCGACTCGGGGAACGAAGTACCCAAATTCGAATATATGATGCCTACTATGGGTGTGCCTGTTCTATCCCCGGCCCTCGACTTGGGCAAGAGGGGGGTCCTAGTTAACTAGGGCTAGGCTTGAAGAGATGTGCCTGTGTGCACACCGCCCCGTGGCATCGCTTCCCTATATGGGGAGTGTCATTGAATAATTAACTCGAACGCACTAACGACCTTTCGGAAACGATTGGCCAATATAAAAAAAAAGTACAACTCTGAGCAGTGGATCACTCGGCTCACGGGTCGATGAAGAACGCAGCCAGCTGCGAGATTTGGTGTGAATTGCAGGACACATTGAGCACTGATTTTTCGAACGCACATTGCGGCCTCGGGTCCTGCCCGGGGCCTCGCCTGTCTGAGGGTCGGATAAGACTTGCAAAGGATAATACTTTTTATCCAATTGGCCGTGTCGGGTTTTATAAACTCGTCGGCTCAAGTATTATTAGGATCCTCCCCGGTCGAGAAAGCATAGCCCTCGTGCATGCTCGTCGCTCGGAGAAGACGGACCACGTTTCTCCACAAAGACGAGACGGCTTAATGCTTATAAGTGACTTAATAAAAGGGGTTTTGAAGTCCTA
>NC_079151.1:151326583-151336912 GCF_947563725.1 Argiope bruennichi
TATGACTTCTGGATATATAAATCAAGAATGTATATATATGCATGTATATATATATGTATGTATATATATGTATTCATGTGTATATATGTATGTATGCATGTATATATATGTATGTATGTGTGTGTATATACATGTATGTATGTGTATATATATATATATATATGTATGCATGTATATATATATGTATGCATGTATATATATATGTATGCATGTATATATATATGTATGTATGTATATATATATGCATGTATATATATATATATGTATATATATATGCATGTATATATATATATATGTATATATATATGCATGTATATATGTATGTGTATATATATATAATATGTATGTATGATTATGTGTTGTTTAAAATATTATGATTTGAATGGAACACTGTGCAATAGTTTTCAATTCTTTTGGATACAGATACTGCCCTTGCTTATTATAAAATTTCACTTCAATCTTAGGAACACAAAAGCATTATATGTAAACAAACATTTTGATGCACTTCACTTACATGAATGCTTTCCCAATGTTAATTTCAGTCTGTTATAAGAAATTTGTAAATTAAAAAAAAATCTTATGCTCTTTTGTAATACTTTTTTAAGCATTGCTAAAAAGTGTAATATTTTTAATCTTTTCATTTTCAATATACAATTGATTATGTAATTCAAATCCTTATTTGTTTATAGAATATCTCTACCCCCACCAAACAAATTTGTTTTAAAAAAATCCTATTATACAATATTTATTTCATGTATATTCAAAAACTACAATATCTGTAATGTATTAATGATTGAATTCAATTTTAACTGAAGTGCTACAGATACTAGCCTCCATTTCTATTCGAGTGGGAATCCTTATTTCTCTGCATATTTTTCTCATGTCCACTGAAATGATCTTTTTTTTAATGTGCTTATATATTAACTGAAACCATATTTGCCTGATGTGTTGCTTAATTATTGCATTTCTGTGTATGTTGCCCATTCACTTATTTTTCTTTCTGTTTATATTCAGCTGTTTCATGTCCAAAGTGACATATTATCGAATGGAGAAAAATCAGTTACAGATACTTGTCTCCATTCTTTTTTAAAAATATCTAATCTTATACTTATAATATCTCTCGTTGCCAATAAATGATTTCATAGTATATACAGAAAATAAGTATTTATAATATTGGATGTTTAATAATTCATTATTCATCAAATATACCTATTTTATTCTCTGGGAACAGATGTCGGTTTTATGAAATGAAACAAAATTCGTTAAAATTGTAACTATCCGCACAAGTTAGATGTAGAAATTCTTTACAAAAATAGGTACAGATACTTGCCTTCCTCATTTTTATACCTTCCTCCTTAGTATAAACCCTTTATAATGTACAATAAATCTTTACTGATACAGATACTGGCTTCCTCACCTTGACAGAAATGTTTTTTTTTTTTTTTTTTTTAAAAATATTCCATACATGTAGTTGCCATGACATTGATTCCGTCAGCGATACATTTGTCTGTTGCAATAATTCAAAATTCATTTACCAAAAAAAAAAAAAAAAAATCAGTTCCAGAAACATTTATTCAATAATGATAAACATTGTAGCTCAATTGAATGATAGCTGACATAACTTGATACGTACAGGCAGTTTATTAGTAAAGAAATGAAAAATTTATATAAAAAAAAAGATTAAATTTCATTCAGCATACAAATGAGTTAATACTTTTTTTTATCCTATTAGAGGAACTCACTTACCTTTTTTACGATATCCTTAACAAAAGAAATGAAATCATTTAATTGTAAATTCAATGAAGGTAACAAATGTTATTGCCGTACAACATTTTTCTTTGTAAACAGTCAGATAAACAATCGTAATTCATTAAAAACGAAAAGTGATAATTATCCGTGTGCACCTCCAAGAATTTTTCCAAACTTCTTTATAATTAAAAAAAAAAAGCAGAATTTTAGTATGTTATATTAATCAGTGATCCGTTAAAACGTTTGTAATGAATCATTTTCGAATAAAATATCTTATTTCTGAGAATTGCCACCGTGCACAGTAATACAAAATTCAAACATAAGATCGTGATACTTTATCCGTTGCAACGTATCAAATGGATTGTACGCATTAAAAAATAATTGTGGAAAATGATATCCTACTTCTGAGAAACGTTTTCGGATAGGATCATAAATCATTCGGATACGAAACGTTACAATTTAAAAACAATTGCCAATACTGAAAAGTGAAAAAGTTTGAATCTGTAGAGGCTGTATTCTAGCGTCCCAGGATACTTTTCCAGTTTTTTGATTGGCAGACGATTTGCAGCTCGATTTTGCTTCAAAAGGAACTGTGACCGTGTCTGTTGAAATTCATTTCTTGAACTTCGATGGCGGTCTTTTAAACGGAATATTATTTGTAATTTTCATTTGTGTATTTTAGAAAGGTGTATATTTTATAACTCATTATTATTTCCTTAAAAATCTGACCTTCATTCTCGTTCCCTGCTGCAGACGATAATTATCACTTCGAACCGAGGATGCAAAAGAGTTTGTTTTTCAACGGAAAGAAATGAAATGGCGTGTAACTTAATCGGTCGTTCTTTTTCAAATTTTCTGTTCCGTAGTTAGTTGCGAAGTATTTATTTTACCAGTTAAAAATAGGAAGTGTCTTTTTATCATATTGTAGTCGTCGAATTCTGTAAGTGTTCTTTTTATTTAGCAATTAGAAAACCAGAAGTGCAGTGCGGGAAAAAAAACAAGAAAAAAAAAAAACGCCAACCGGGTGCTTAATTGCGTCATTTTATTCCTTTTTCTAACGCTTCTTTTGGAATATTTTGTGTTTAACACTGTAGCATGTCAACAACTGTTTCCGACGGACATTTCTTTTGGAAGGAAAGTGATAACTGTTTTAGAATCGAAAGTGAAATGATGAATGTGAGCAATTGAGTTATATGTCAGATTATCCTCCCATTGGTGTTTTGTTATGACGTGTCAAAATTGTTTTCCAAACATAATCTTGAGATGTTGTTACAAAAAACTGTAATAAAATTTATATAGTTATTTCAATTATGCCATTTGATTCAGGAATTTTGGCTCATTCTGATATGTTGAGAAAGCAATAGAATAAAAAAATTGCAAAAGCTACTGCAGTTGGAAAATGGGTAAGTTTTTCTAAAAAATTTTTCAATGGTTTGTTTGCACTTTGTATTAAAATCTTATAATGTCATCAGTTTCTTTTATATCTGCTTTTAGTGTTTACGTTCAGATTTTTCATTATATCTGATTTTGTAATTTTGATTCCAATCACTTCAATAAACCTGTTATGTTTAATTGCGTACCAAGTTTCTCGTTAAGTAATCTCCTTGGTAGTATAGGTAGCCCTTTTTGTGACACATTAAAACTTTACTGTTTCATTTCCAAATTTTCTTCCTTTGTGTTCTTCAATTTGTGGATAAATTCCTATTCATTCTTAAATAGATTCATATTCTGCATTCACTTTGTTTTTTTAGAATTGCAAAACAATTCAGCATTCATAGAGTGGATAAGTTCTTGCTATCTAAATAATTCTGACCAAAAAAATTTTTTCTATTAAATTACTCAAAAGTGAAGTACAGTCCTTTCAGCAAGGCGTGTTATTCGAAATTACAATTTTGTACTGATACTTTTGAAATGAATGACTATTTTTTGTTTTGTTTTGAGAGCGAGTGCTGAAATCCTTTCAAAATGATTGAAATTTCATAAATTTTTGGTGCATAAAAAAATACATTTTCTTTTCAAAACTTTGTGTTTTGACCGTGAAAATAATAACACAAGCAAATAAATTTCCTTTAGTCTATATATATTAGACATCAATTTTTGTTACATGTGTATTTTACACACATTCACTTCGTTATACTTTTGTCTTTCAATTTTAGTTGCATGTCTCCCCCCCTCCCCCATTGCACACTTTCACTATGTTGGTGTGGTGTGGAAGTACGCAGAGTGCAATTTTGGTTCATTTCAATATGTAATTTATGTACGTGGTGTCTTTACAATTCACTAAAGAAGAAGCATAAGTTTCAGTAATGATGCGGACAAATTTGAATTGATGTCTTTTGTTTTCGAGAATTAACTTTGGTATTGTAGTGACCGATTTTAATTGAACATTCTTTTTAGTATTTTCTAAAATAATAACCTATTTCGGTTTCGAGGGAGCCTTTTTCTGATTACAAATTTAAATGTGGTTTTTGTGCATTAAATTCTTACCCCCCCCCCTTTTTTTTTTTTTTTTTTTAAAGTTTCAACTGTTTATTTCTAGTGTTCATTTCATTGTGATGTATTAGTTCGCATCTCTTAATGTTAACTAATTTTTTTGGTTGCATATATTTCTTTTAAATGAAATCAAATTGAAAAATGAACTGCTTGTTTTTGTTTTGTTTTGAGAGCGAATTCTAAAATCATTTCTGATTGCTTGAAACCTCTGATTTTTTTATAAATTTTGAGTGCATGAAAAATACTTCCCCCCTCCCCCCCAATTTGTGTTTTGAATGTGGAAATAATATCACGAGTAATCAACTTTCTTTTAATTATATTTTTGGTTTTCGCTCTTGCTTGCATGCATCTTTTGACCATCCCCCCCCCCAATTACAATTTTGTGCTGATAGTAGTGAAATGAATTCAATTTATTTTGTTTTGTTTTCATGGAAAATGATCAAATCTTTTCTAAATGATTGAAACATCTGGAATTGCATAAAGTTGTGGTGCATAAAAAATTAATTTTGTTTTCAAAATATTGTGTGTGTGTATATATATATAAATATTAGACATTAATTCCAGTTGCATGTGCATTTTACACAAATTCACCCCATTATACTTTTGCCTGTCAATTTCACTTGCATGTATATCTCTCCCCCCCCCCCCTGCACATTTTCACTGTGTTGGTGTGGTGTGGAAGTATGCAGCATACAATTTTGGTTCATTTACATGTGTAATTTATGCACAGTGTGTCTTCACGATTCACTTCAGAAGTATATTATCTAAATATCTCTATTGATTCGAGCAATATTAAATTCACATCTCCTGTTTTCATAAATTAATTTTCATATTACAGTGTCTTAATTTAAGTGAACATTCTTGTTAGTATTTTACAAATTAAGTATGTATTTTGTGCATATCCCCCCCCCCCCCTTTATCTAGTTTTCATTCCATTTCGATTTATCAGTTCACATCTTTTAATATTCAATATCATTTTATGTTGTAATTTCTTTTTAATAAAATTTAAGATGTTTTCATTTTATTGATTTTATTCAATATGTTCATGTGGTGTGGAAGCTGTTATATTTCCATTGAATTTATTTTAATATGCATTTTTCTCATTTGTACTTTTGTGTGTTCATTACGTGACATGCTCAATAAATTACTATTGTCATTAAGAGTCATCCCCCCCCCCCACACACACACAATGATTTTGTTGCTTTTTAATGTTGTACAGTCCTTGCAGTAATATGTATAATTTATAATTACAAATTTCTACTGGTACGTGTGGAATGAATGAATAAGTATTTGATTTGTTTTGAGAGCGAGTGCTGAAATCATTTCTGCCATCTCTTAAATTTTTGGTGAATAAGAAATGAGTCTTCTTTTCCAAATTTGCTGTTTTGACCATGAAAGTTATTTCATGAGAAAACAACTTTTATGAAATCAACTTTGTTAAATTATATATTTGGTTTCAATTTTGCTTGCATGTGTCTTAATTCTCACACACACACACATTCACTGTGTTGGTGTGGTGTTGAAATATGCAGGATACAATTTTGGCTCATTTCCATATGTAATTCATGTGCATGATGTTTTTATTATTTATTAAAAAAACATGTTCCATAAATTTCTGTATTGATTCGGACAATATTGAATTAGCATCGCCAATTTTTATGATTTAATTTTGGTATTGTGGTTACTGATTTTAATCGAACAGTCTTCTTCTAATAAGTAACAAATGTATTTCCGCTATTGGTTTTAGATGGAGCATTTAAATAATTGTTTATTAGAATATTATTTTTGTGCGTAATTCCCCCCCACCACCACCCCCCCCCCCCCAAAAAAAAAAGATGTTTCAGTCTTCTTCCTTTCACTGTTTCTTTTTTTTACATGTTCATTCCTAGTGATAATTTCATTTCGAGTTATTAGTTTAAATCTCTTAATGTTTACTACCATTTTATGTTGTAAAAAAATTTTTATGAAATTAAGGATGGTTTTATTTTATGAACCATTCACTCCATTCATGTGGTGTGAAAGCTGTCAGATGTCCATTCAATTTTTCTCCATATGCATTTTCCTCATTTGTGCTTGTTGTGTGTTTTAAGTGTCGTGCTCAATAAATTTATGCAATCATTCAGAATGTTACCTCCCCCCCCCCCCCTTATATTTTTTTATAGTGTTGTATGCCAGTGTAATTTTTTAATTTATTTTCTAAGAACTAAAGAGATAATTTTGTTTTTACAGTGAACGTTGAAATAGTTTTAAAAAAATGGTCATACAAGATTTCTTTTATTCCATTTAAAAGATGTTATTTTGTTTATTTTTAAAAAGCTGTTCTTCCTGCTGTACTATTAATTTCATGTTCATTAATTGAAGTTTAAATTTTTTTAATGTTATTGCTTTTGGTTTCATGCCTTATATATATATGCGTATGAAATTATAGATGTTTTGTTTGCAATGACTTTATCTGTATAGTGTTGGTGTGGTGTGACAGCTGTCAGAATGGCATTTGAATGCATTTTTTTATCCATTCTGCATGTTCTAGTTTGCTTTGTGTTTCTGATGTCTTAACGGATCACATTATATCAATTGATCAAGATAATATTGCTTTATTTTTTCTTTCAATCCTGTTTATATATGTGTCAGTTACTTTTTCAAAATGCATTTAATAATAGGTTAATTTCTTTTATTCTTTATTTCTTTTAAGCTAAAAATTTATTATTGTATGAAGTTAGTTACTCGTTAACACGTGTTTATTCTATAGAAATATTCGTATTAGAATATTAAAGGAAAGTGACTGGTGGTTTGTTGACATTCTCTGAAACAGTGATTAACAAGTTCATGTAATACAAAAATTCACTGAAACATTTTAAATTCAGTGAAGCACATAAAAAACAATGTTTACAATTGATTTGGTTAGGATTTCTTTGAAATCTTTTTCGAAAACAAATATTTTATTTTATATTGAATAATAAATATCTTAAATTCTTATTTTGTTATAAAAGTTTTTTTTCCCCCCTTCCATTGCATTAAACTAAGATTACCACTGCTTACTTTACTAATGTCTTGATAATGTCACTTTCTTTAAATAAAAAAAAATAATGAGTATGATATATCTTATTATTATTTGGACACGCTTTGAAGAATTTTAAGCTTTGCATGGTTCATAGCATTTGTAGTTCATTCCCCCCCCCCCCCCCAATATTCTCTGGTTGCTATAAAAACAAAAACTGTTAGTAAAATGAAACGCTTCTGCTTTCTTTCAAAAAATTTTTTTATTTTCTGGTTCTACAAATGAATTGGTAGTTCTGCTTTGAAAGTAGCAACCAGGTAAGTTGCAGAAAAGACATAAAAATGTTAATATCCTTGAAACAAAATATTGTTCAGTGTAATGTTCTTATAAGATGATTTTAAGTTTATATAGTGTTTTGTTAATCCTGCTTTGTCTATATATGAATTGCATGACCACTCCCACCTTACTTTTGTTTTGCACATAAAGTTCATATTTTTAAATTTTGCTTTGTACATTTATGCAAGCTTCATCACCCAACTGCATATTTCCTTTGTGTTGTGGAAATTTATTTGGATATTGAAGTGTGAAAACCTTCATTACTTGCTTTTTGAATGTAAAATCACAGTGTGAAAGATTTGTTTATGTATGTGACATGATATCAAAATGTACTGTTTTGATGATGCTAATTTGTTTGTTTCTGTTTTGCAGAAAATTTTAACATTTATCAATATGAAATTTTATGAAAAATTAAGTGCATAATTGTTTCTTCATGTGAACTGTAGGTTTGTATCTTTTCTTTTACTTTAAATGAGTTATAATACATCTAATTGCATCTATTTAGCTAGTAAGGAATTTTGGGATTAGTAGGTCTAATGAATAACAAAATGAGTTTAAGTTTACATTTGGAGCTTATATTGTTTATTAAAGTGATAATTCTTATTTTTTATTATAAAACAGGTTATTACCCCCCCCCCCCCAATTTACATTCCTCACCTTTAAAAGTATACATTTCCTTCCAATGTATTTAATCCATTAAATGCTTGACAGTATTATATTGAATTTAATATTTTTATGGTGAAAATAATCATTTCTAAAGTTTCCCTCCTTTATATTTAATTCATGAGTTGTGTATTGCACTTGACTGAAAATATTGAAAAAACAAAAAATTCTTATGTATAGACTTCTGTTTGACATTTTTAAAAAATTAATAATAATAAATGTTATAAGGAAAATAAAAAAAAAATGTATTTGGTAAAAGAAAATCTTAAATGCATATGAAGAAAAGAGAAAAAAAAAAAGTTCCGATGAGTAAGTGAAATTAAAATTCTTCTGTTTAAAATTCCTTTTCTAAAATTAAAAAAAAATGTAACAATCAGTTCCGATAGATAAAAAGTTTGTTGTCATTTTTCTCTTCGGGAGGGGAAGTAAATGTACAATGTTGCCATTCATGAAATGAGTTGTTATTATTGGAAACTGAATAGACACCGTAGCGGTCATGGTGAGTAAGTCATCCTACACCACTGATTGGTTCGATGGGATCCGAACATGTGATCGCAATCTTAATTATTTCTTTGCTAGGCGGTTGAATCCTGATTAACTGTTAACCGAACTGATTTCAACGGCTCTTCATTTGAATTTCATTTGTCCTTTGGTTGTCGGCGTGTGTGCTCTTCCATTGTTTGTGCTTTTCTAGAAATCTTTTTTAATTTCTAATTAATTTTTTTTTTTTTCTTTTGTAGATGGATGTTTTGCATATTTACTGAGCGGATTTCCTCTTCAAGAATGAGTTTTATGGATTGCGTGTGTTTCAAGATTAAAAGAGAAACTGCCGAAAAGAATGTCTTTGTGTGCGAGAGAGGTTTGAAGAAGATTTTAATTTTGTTTTCATCTGTGATGAATTCTAATTCCGAAGTGTTTGTGTATGATGATTTTTAACAACTAGTCGAAGCTGAGTGAATTTCCCGGATGATATGTGTGAAAGTCATGCTGAGAAATATTTCTATCTGTGCTAGAAAAGTTTGAAGTTCATTCATTGACCTTCAACTTCCATATGTTGCGACTTCTTTTTTAGCACATTTTGTGATTAATTTTAACAAGAATGGAATGCTTTCACTGGTTTATCCTTCATGAGAATTGAAATTTTGACAGTGAAATTAATTTTGCTTTAAGAAGGAACATTTTTAAAAATTGCAAGGTAAGTGTTTATTTTTTTATATGTATGTTTGTTATCTATGTTATAACTTCTGTAATATGAATTTTGAACGTAGTGATGATACATCTTAAAAACATTGGCATTTTTATTCAATATTGATTCAATTTATGCATCCTTTATTTTCTTAATACAAGAAAAATTTAATTATATAACCCTTCCATAATATGAATTGGAAATCAATTTCTTCTTGTAATAACTGGATGCATATTAATGTTGTAATTTTGATTTAGTAATGAATTCACTTATACATTTCATTTTATTAATACTTAGCTTTTTTTCATTAATTGCTATTCCACTTTTGTTTCTCACGTATGATGAAGTACTTTGCTTTTGTAATCTAATTGTTCATAGATACAAGAAATCATTTTCCTTTACTATTGACTTGGTGTATATTAATATTACAATTTAGATTTAGTTTTATTTATATTGATTTTTCACTTCTTATTCTAGTATAGTGTAGTACTTTTGCTTTAGTATTACTTAATAACATACACAACCCTTTTATGTAATGAATAAGAAATCAATTTCCTTTATAAATGACTTGGTGCATGGTTAATTTTATTCAGTTATTTAATATTATTGACTGCTCAATTCATAATAAAATGCTTTGCTATAGTATAATTTTACTACAGTGTTGAAGTGATAACAATCAGTTTGAGTAATTGTTAAAGTTTATACTGTTTATTATTTAATTTTGCAACAATATTTTTATTATGTGCAGTGAATTAGTTTATTTATTAATAGTTTCATGATAATTTAACTTATTTGATTTTAGTGTAACCTAAATATATACAAAGAATTTTATTATAATCAATAATATTAAGTAAAATAGTACAGATTAATCGCGAAATTAAAATACGCATTAACTTAATTGACA